>NC_080171.1:101950681-102148812 GCF_950295315.1 Erinaceus europaeus
TTTCAGGAAGATTCTAGGCTTTGGGCCAAAAGACAGGCTAGTGGCTGGACCCAGAATGGGCAGCAATGAACTTGATAGATGGCAAATCTTAGATGAGATTGGGTGCCAGAGAAGTTGACATTGGGCCATTTGAGAAGGGCCTTGGAGGAAATGAAAGGGATTTAGGACTTTATCCAGAGGGCAGTGGGAACCAGGAAAGGATTGAAGAAGAGAAGATAGTGGCCATATTGATATTTCCTCATAAGCTAGGATGGAGAGCAGCCAGAAGCATCTACACTGATGCAGGTGCACGGGAGTGCCAGGTGCCAGGTGTGTTAGGCGTGGACCCGGCAGGTCTAGGTGACTGACAGGGCATGGCGACAGGAAGAGGAGAGATGGGATGAAGATGATCCCCAGATTTCTGACTGAGGCTAGGGAAAGGGACCTCAGGAGGGAAAAGATTGGGTTTAGAGACAGGGCACATACTTCTGAGTTCCAGCAGCGCACCCTGGGGCTGGACAGAACGCAGCACTGACTCAAAAGACCAAAACAAAATAAAGAACAGAAACTGGGGTGGGGAGGCCAGTTAGCAGTACTGCACCAAGTTCTGGATTCATCTCTATGCCCCATTTAAAAAAAAAAAGATGCAAAGGCATCACCCTGGAGGTTGGACGCGTAGGGATCTAACTTAACTTGAGCAAATGGAGCTGAGAGCATGGACAGGTGTGACAGGCACTAGAGGGTCCACTGGAGAGTAGTGGCAAACAGCTGGGGGCAGGGCCCTTTCTCTTCTCCCTTTCTCTTTCCTGCTCCCTTCCCCTCCCCTCATTCCAAATGGCTGACCCAGTGCCAGCCAAGCTGTCTCAACCTCCTCGTGCCCTGGCCCCGCAGCCCTAATGCAGCCTTAGCATTGCTTCCCTCTTAAACTCACCTTTCTCCCTCCTCTCCCTTTTTTATAAGAATATTTTTGTTTATTTATTATTGGACAGAGACAGAGAGAAACTGAGAGGGGAGGGGAGACATAGAGAAGGAGAGAGACACTAGCAGCCCTGTTTGACCATTCACGAAGCTTTTCCCCTGCAGGTGGGGACCAGGTGCTTGAACCTGGGTCCTTGTACATTGTAATGTGTGAGCTTAAGCAGGTGCACCACTGCCTGGCCCAGTCCCCCCTCTTAAATTTTTATTTATTTATTATTGAATACACACAGGAATAAATTGAGAGGGGAAGGAGATATAGCGAAAGAAAGTATCAGAGAGAGACACCTGCAGCACTGCTTCACCATTTGGGAAACTTTCCCCCTGCAGGTGGGACCAGGGGCTTGAATCCTGGTCCTTGCTCATTGTAATGTGTGTGCTTAACCAGGTGCATCACCACCTGGACCCTTCTCTCTCCATTTTTATATTTTTTAAGTTCTTTATTGGGAATTAATGGTTTACAATTGACAGTAAAATACAATAGTTTGTACATGTGTAACATTTCCCAGTTTTCCACATTACAGTTCAAACCCCACTAGGTCCTCCTCTGTCATCATGTTCCAGGACCTGAACCCTCTCCCCCACACACACCCCAGAGTCTTTTTCTTTGGTGCAATACCTTTTTAAGTATTTTATTTATATCATTTTTTTTTTTTTACCAGAACACTGTTCAACTCTGGTTTATGGCGGTGCTGGGGACTGAATCTGGTGCTCTCAGCCTCAGCCGTGAGCTTTTCTGCATGCATGCCTATTATGCTGTCTCCCCAGCCCTAAGATACTCTCTTAAGCTTCAACCAAAACTGAACCTGAGCCTCCTCCAAATGACCTTTGTCTCAGGCTCCCATTTCTTTTGGGAGCCTGAGCCATCTCTCTCTCCCACAGTTTATCTGGTTCTTTCCTCCCCAGTCTTTAGTTCCCAGCTTCCTCCTGGAAGCTCTCCCTGGCATCCCTAAAACTGGGATGGGTATGCCTCTCTTGCATTGAAGAACTATTCTCTGGACAGATGGATGTATGGGAAATGAAGGGGTATCTGGCCAGGTGAATAGACAGGATATGTAAACTGAGGAAATGGATGGATGGGTGGATGGGAAATGGGGGCGGGGGAGGGTGGATGGCTGACTAGGTGAATGAATGGACTGACAGAATTAGACAGGTGGATGGTAGGGTAAGGAGAGGGCGAATGGCACAGAAGGAAGTCCGTCTGGTAGATGGGTGAGCAGGTAGGTGAGTGGGGCTGGGGTGGGGGTTGAATGGGGACAAATTTGGCTCCTGCGGGTGGAAGTCTGTGGAACTTGTCCATAAATGTGTATTGGGCATAAGGAGAGCAAGAAGCTGTCCCCTGACTCCTCCCTCTGGGCCCTCCACTTCCTCAGAGCACCCCTCCCTACACAGGGAGGAGCCCAGCTCCTGGCACTCCGCCAAGAGATGTCACTGACATCAGGATCTTTCCATCTTACCCCTCTCCCCATAGAGTTGCTTTGAGCCAAACGGTCTGTGAGCATGGGCCCGGTGTTGAGGATGGTAGGGTTTTAGGTTGCTTTATAGCCAGTGTCTTACTTCCCACTTCCTTCTCTCCTTGCCACTGCCTCCTTCTCTTTCTTCCCTTTTTCTTCTTCCTCTCCCCTCTTTCTCCTGCTCCCCAGCTCCCTCTTCCTCCTCCTCCTCTTTTCAACCTTCCAGCAGAGCCTCCAGATACCCAGTCCAGCTAGACCAGGTTGAAAGCACAGCCCCAACAAACCCTGTTGCCCTGGGCCCCCACCAGCCCTGTCCGCACTGCCTGGTGCCCACCCCCGCCCAGCAGCACCGATTTTCAGCTCTGGTTTGATCGCCTGCCAGGATCTCCCAAATGTCAGCTGCAACGTTAGCATCTTTAAGAGAGCGCCCAAGGCGATCTTTAAGCAGGGAGGCTGGGGCCCCATGCTGATGAGAGGAGTCTGCTCTGGGCTGACAGCTCTGCAAGCTGCCTCCCCAGCTCTGGCTCTGGGAGCCTCTGGCTTGGCTCTCCTGGGCCTGGACAGTACAGGGTTTTTTTTGTTTGTTTGTTTTTGTTTTTTAAGACTGTGTGAAGCAGGGGTTTGCAGAAAGTTGAGGCCAGTCCCCTTAGCAACCTCCCTGCCAAAAAGCCCCAGGAAGGCAGAGAGGGGCCTGGCTTGTCACTGCTCACCTTGGGGACCTCACCCAGAGGAGGAGCAGACAAATATTTGTTCAATGAATGAATGAACAAGCTGCCCAGACTGCCTGGAGGAAGCAGATGCTGACAGGGTGCTTTCTCCCCGCCCTCACCTTGGGGTTGTGGCTTGAAAGTGAGGTAGTGGAAGGATGCTCAGGTGGGAGGAGATGAACAAAGGCTGGGTCCAGACTTTGGAGTCAGATCTACAGACCTCTGGGCTGTGTTCTAGAAGTAGCAAGTGCAAGCTGTGTGACCTCAAAAAAGTTTCTGTCAGTCTCAGATTCTCATCTTCCCACTGCTGAACCTTGCAAAGGGAGAGAATGCCAGCCATGCGGACTTGAGGAAGCCTCATCATCCTGAGATAATGAGATGGGAAAATGGACACAGGGCCTGACATGCACTGGGTCTGAGTCAGAGCCTTCCTTCCCCAATTCCCGAATCCTTTACACATGACTGTCCTGCTCTCATGGCCCTGTTCCACTTTGCCCTTAACCTTCCGGTTCTGAGTATGCCCCTCCTCTGGGCCCCTTCCCTACTTACCCACCCCAGGCACAGCTGAGACACCTTCTGGGATCTCCCCAGAACTGAGTTCCCACCTAAGCCAGCACTCTAGCCCGGTGACTGGGATTGCTGTTTCAAGTCAATTACCAGCAATGTTCTTGAGAGCAGAAGCTATTTGTATTGATTTCAAGATCCCTGAGTCTAATAGGGGTCCTAGTACAGAATGAATGAATGAATGAATGAATGACTAGCTAGTTGATGGAGCAGATCAAAAGAACTTTCTGGAAAGCTTCAATAATAAGACAATGTGTGTTTTCTCCAAGATGGAGCCCACTCAGCCTTTCAGAAAGCCCTCCATAGGTTGGCATCTTTTCTATAGCTTCTACTTGTGTCCCTACAATCCTCCTATTGACAGGGATGACTGTGCACATTCTCAGCAGCCCGGTGTCCAGCAGCAGCAGAGCAGAGGCTGCAGCAGAAATACCCTAGCTCCTGGTTCAATGTCCCTTCTTCTGGGCTTTGGTCCCTGAACTGGTGGGTCTGACTCAGTGGTACAGCCTCTTCATGACTGATGTCCTTTGGAGAGCAGAGAGGCTATATAAGTGACTTCAACACTGGTGGCTAGGTCTCTTTTCACACCTTTTCACAATCTTGGGATTGAAATAACCACATGAGGATATGAAGTGACTCAGAAAAGAAGCATCTTAGAGTGCAGGTCCTACCCAAAAGAAGGCAAGAAGAGGGAGTTAGGTGGTAGCGCAGTGGGTTAAGTACAGGTGGCACAAAGGGCAAGGACTGGCATAAGAATCCCGGTTCGAGCTCCCAGTTCCCCACCTGCAAGGGAGTCGCTTCACAAGCAGTGAAGCAGGTCTGCAAGTGTCTATTTTTCTCTCCTTCTTTCTGTCTTCCCCTCCTCTCTCTATTTCTCTCTGTCCTATCCAACAATGATGACATCAATCACAACAACAATAATAACTACAACAATAAAACAACAAGGGCAACAAAAAGGAAAAAATAAATAAATATTAGAAAATTTTAAAAAAGGGGAGTCGGGCTGTAGTGCAGCGGGCTAAGCGCAGGTGGCACAAAGCACAAGGACCGGCATAAGGATCCCGGTTTGAACCCCGGCTCCCCACCTGCAGGGGAGTCGCTTCACAGGTGGTGAAGCAGGTCTGCAGGTGTCTGTCTTTCTCTCCCCCTCTCTGTCTTCCCCTCCCTCTCTCCATTTCTCTCTGTCCTATCCAACAACGATAACAACAATAATAACTACAACAATAAAACAATAAGGGCAACAAAAGGGAATAAATAAATAAAATAAATATTAAAAAATTAAAAAAATAATAATAATAAAAAATTTTTTAAAAAGAAAGCAAGAAGGAACATTCTGAACTGCACACACTGGGGTTGCCACATTGGGGGAGCAGTGAGAACTAGAGCCATGTGGAATGGGGGGAGGTGGAGAGCGTGTACAATTCCACAGAGATGACAGAATCAGCACACAGCACATAGCAGCATATGGCTCAGAAGTCAAATATGAAGGGACAAGACTGAGAATGGTTGTAGAATAAAAATAAATGAATAGATGGCTCTTTGGTCAGTGGGTGGCAGGTGGATGGATGGATGGATGGATTACAAAGGTGAGTTGGTAGGTAGCGTTGGGATGGGTGATGGCTCGATGGCTGGATGAGTGCATAGACAAGCAGGTGAGCAGAAGGATGGATAGATGGATGGGAATATGGCTGGGTGTGTAAATAAATAGATGAGTAATGGACAGAAAAGTAGGTGGGCAGGTGGATGAATGAGGGGATGAATACATGAATGGTGAATCAGGTGCTGAATGGGATAGAGATAAATAGATGGATGCGTGAGAGGAGGAATGAATGGACAGAAGGACAGATGGGTGCAAGAATAAATGAATGGATTAAAGGGTAAATGAAGGGATAGAAGGAAAGATAGGTGCAAGAATAAATGAATGGATTAAAAGGTAAATGAAGGGACAGAAGGATGGATGGATGATGGATAGATAGATGAATGGATTAAAGGCTAGATGAAGGGACAGAAGGATGGATGGATAAATGAATGGATAGAAGGAGAGATGAATGGACTCAAGGACTGATGAGTGGATGGAAAGATAGATGGGCAGATGATGGCTGGAAGGGTAGATGGGATGATGGTGGGACGACTGGGTGGGGAGGTGAGTGTGTGAATGGGCAGATAGTGACTGCATAAATGACTCAGTAGGGGCTGGTGGATGGTGGTAGGGTAGTGGGAGAATGGTGGAACCGTGAGGATGGGCAGAGCATGGGCAGAAAAGAGCACCCTGGCTGAGGAAGTCTTGCCATTGTCCCGAACCTGTTTGCACTGCCTGCCCTGTGGGACTTGCATTAAGTCCTCTGATCTTCTTGCACTTCAGCTTCCTCATCTTAGGGGCAACAGTCCCAGCCCCCCAGTACCCAGAGATCAGAAAAGACTCCTGGGCTGTGAGTGCTCACTTGGCATCTCGGTCTCTCCAACCTTACTGACGACCTCCCCCCAGCCGCATGCCTATCTGGTGACACATGTCCTCTCCTCTGCTGAGCAGTCTCCATCAGCATCTTCCAACAAGGGCCGACGGTGTTTGCTAGCAACAAAATCAGTGCAACACCCATGTCTTTGAAGCAGGCTGAGATGGGGGTGAGGGGTCGGAAGCCCATCTGAGGTCAGAAGTGGACTCTGGGGCTGGTGAAACAGCCCCACTTGGATGGTGTACTGCTTCGCCATGTGCATCACCCAAGTTTAAGCTTGACCCCCTACCACACTGAAGAAACTTGAGTGCTGTGGTCTTTTTCACCCTCTGTCAGACTCCTTGCCTATTGCTATCTGAGTCCCCGCCCCCATGCCATGCCCTATAAAATGGACTCTGATATCAACTCCAGCACCAGTGCTGGGAGACCTGAGCAAGTCACATTCCATGAATCTTCCCTTATGAAAACTGGGTTATTAGCAGCTGCCCTTGGGTGCTTTCAGGACTCCATGATGAGACATTTGTGGGTGCTCAGACTTGCAGGCCATTGCCCTTGTTATGTCTAAGCACAATAGCCACCACAGGGCTTGCTGTAGAATGAGGGTTCTCAGCTAGGGAGAGGCAAAAAAAAACCTTTCATGCTTGAGACTCCAAGGTCTCAGGTTCAACCCCTAGCACCACCATAAGCCAGAGCTGAGCAGTGCTCTGGGGTCTGTCTGTCTCTCTATCTCACTCTGTACCTTTCTCATTAAAAATAAATAAATAGGGAGGGGCTGGGTGGTGGCGCACCTGGTTGATCACACATTATAATACATAATGACCCAGGTTCGAGCCCTCAGTCCCCACCTGCAGGAGAAAAACTTCAAAAGTGGTGAAGCAGAGCTATAGGTGTCTGTCTTTGTCCCTGTCACTCCATTCCCTTTCAATTTTTGGCTGTCTCTATCCGGTAAATATAGTAATAAAATAAATAAATATGTAGGGCTGAGGGAGACAGCACAATGTTTATGCAAAGCACAATGTTTATGCAAAGGACTTTCATGCCTGAGGTTCAACCCTTCCAGCACCATCGTAAGCCAGAGCCAAGCAGTGCTCTGGTAAAAAAATAAATAAAGGGAGTCGGGCGGTAACACAGTGGATTCAATGCAAGTGGCGCAAAGCGCAAGGACCGGCAGAAGGATCCCGGTTTGAGCACCCCGCTCCCCACCTGCAGGGGAGTCGCTTCACAGGCAGTGAAGCAGGTCTGCAGGTGTTTGTCTTTCTCTCCCCCTCTCTGTCTTCCCCTCCTCTCTCCATTTCTCTCTGTCCTATCCAACAACTATGACATCAGTAATAACAACAATAAAAAGGGCAACAAAAGGGAAAATAAATAAATAAAATTAAAAAAATAAGTAAATGAATAAATAAAATGGCACCACGTGTCAGTGCACTTGGTTGAGCACATATGTTAGAATGAGCAAGGGCCGAGGTTCAAGGCCCCTGCCCCCACCTGCAGGAGGAAAGCTTCATGAATAGTGAAGCTGGGCTGCAGCTGTCTCTCTCCCTCCCCATTCCTCTCAATTTCTGGCTGTCTCTACCAAATAAAGATAATTTTAAAACATTTAAAAAAAATAAATAAAATACCTATTTGTAAAAAGTGAGCTCTCATGAAGGCTTCTGGAATAAGGAGGCTCCAAGGAGTCAGGATCCATGGAACAGGCTCAGTACCCACTGTGACAGCCAGCTCTGACACTAAGTTTGTGTGGTAACAGCTCACAGACCTCACTGTGGGCCACTCAGGGCCAGGAAGACTTTGTCCCCCACCTTGGGAGAGGAGGTTGACTGCTCTGAATCTCGCCCCCCCCCCCCCACAACACCTCCCAGAAAAGGTCTACAGGACAGCTTGTGCTTTGCTATCCAAGTCCTGGCCACCTTTCATTTGCAGGGATGGAGGTGGGAGTTGGGGGTAGGGAGACTTCTGGGTGCCTAGAAGAGCCAGAATAAAAATGCAGACAGTGCAGCTGAGCAGGTCCCCAGCTTTGCTACTCCCTCCCACCAGCACCTCCTGCCAGCATCTCCAGGCAACTGGGGAAGTCCCTGATGTATTTTGAGAGGTCATAGACCTAGGTGGTAGCAGTGGCTGGAGCTGCATGAAGTCCTGAGTTCATTCCCTGGCGTTGATTGTGCCAGTGATGCTCTGGTTCTCTCTCCTTCTGACTCTTGTGCTCATAACTATCTAGATCTTTGGGAGGTGGGGCTGGGTGCATAGTAGTAACTATGCAAAGACTTTCACGCCAGAGGCTCTAGGGTCTGAGGTTCAATCTTCAACATCAACATAAGCCAGAGCTGAGCAGAGCCCTGATCTCTCTCTCCATATAGATATATCTTTCCTTCTGTATCTCTTTCATTAAAAGAGTAAAATTTTAAAAAGTGGGTGGGGGAGATAGTATAATGGTTATGCAAACAGACTTTTATGCCTGACGCTCTAAGGTACTGGGTTCAATCTCCCACAACACCAAAGCCGAGCTAAGTTAGTGCTCTGGTAAAATAATAATAATAATAAACAATAATGAAATAAAAATTTTAAAGAAGAATGAATGAGAGGGCTGGGCACAACATAATGGATATGCAAACAATTTTCCTGCCTGAGGCTGTGATTTCTCAGGTTCAATCCCCAGCACCACCATAAACCTGAGCTGAGCAGTGCTTTGGTTAAAAAAAAAAAGAGAGAGAGAGTGAAAGAGTGAGAGAGAGAGAGCACGAGCTGAGAAGCTGACCTGCTCTCCCCATCCCCAGGTGATCCCCAACACCCTGCAGACCCAAGAGGCACCCAGAGAGGTCAGGTAGCTCAAGTTCCAGGGGTGTTGGGTCAGGTCCCCACAGATCTGAGCTGAGGAGAAGGGCCCAGAGGGAGAAAGCAGGGGCAGAACAAAGCGAGGTCTCAGCCCCTCCTGCCCGGGGCTCCCCTCCTCCCCTTCTCCAACTGCCGCAGACTTTGGTTAAAATGGCACCTCCACCATCTGGCGTCCCCCCCCTCTGTGGGCGTGGCTGTGACGGGCCTGGCTGGCCTGGTAGACAGGCGGCTGGCAGGTCCCCAGGGCCCGGCTGGAGATGTGTCTGGTGCTGGCCCCGCGGGCAACAAAACTGAGGAGCAGCCTGTGGGTGGTAGGTAGGCTCCCAGGTACTAGGAGCCCTCCTTGCCCTTCCTTGGGGCAACCCCTAGTCCTGGGGGCTCCCCCTCGCTTCCTCCCTGCTTTTCTGTGAAGTACAAATGAATAGGAGGTGTGAGGGATCCTCCCTAGGCTACCCCCCCCCCCATTTTTGCTTTTACAAACAGAAACTGAAGCTAGAGAGCAGGGCAGTGGAGGAGCTGAGGATATGCTAGAACTCACCCCCCCTCCATCCCCCAGTCTCCCTGTCAGAATAATGGGGAGCAGAGGGGGTGGGGGCACTACAGGCAGAGGCCTGCATCCATTAAAGAGAATCCAGCTTGCAGCGGCTCAATTTTCCCATCTGGGCAATGGGGGAGTGGAGACTTCTAAAAAGGGCGCCTTTGGAGGCAGAAAAGCACAGAGAGTGGTCCTCTGAAAAGGCAAAGACTTGGAAGAGGCAAGGCTGGAGGGGTGGGGCGCAGGCGAGGGGGTCTGGAGCGGAATTTCTCCCCGCCCCGGTTCTGGAGCCTCCCCCTCCTCCCGCCCAGAGCTGCCCGCTGCCCCCTCCTCCCTCCCTCCCTCCCTCCCTCCCTCTGCCTGCCAGCTCCTCCCCGCGAAGCCCCCAGACCCCAGCTGCAGTGTTTTCACAGCTTCGACCAGGCGCTCAGCCGCCCTCCTCCCCCAGCCTCTTCCCTCCTCCTCCTCCCTCGTTCCCCCACTCTCTCTCCACCATCCTCTCCCCCTCCTCCTCTCCATCTCTCTCCTTCTGTTCTCCCCTCTCTCCCCCTCCCCGCCGACTCCCCCTCCTTCCTCCCCTTCCTCCCTCCGCCCACCCCGCCCCCAGCTCTCCCTCCCTCCCTCTCTCCCGGGGAAGAAAGGTCACCGTGCAGCTGATTACTCAGAGCTCAGTTGCTGTAGCAACCGGCGGGGGAAGTGGGACAGGCTGGCTTTGAGGACGCGTGAGGTCGGCCGCGGGCGGCTGGAGCCGGCGCGGGCCTCGGTGCTCCCGCGCGAGGGAGGCTGCCGGCAGCCGGGCTCCTGGCCGCCGCGGGCCCGGCTCCGGGGCCTCATTTTTAATGAAGAATTCCTGCGCCCCTCTAGCACCCCTCCCCGCCTCCCTGGGGTCTGCGGAGAGGAACTCCTCCTCCCGGCTTTGGCTGCTTCTCTCATTCCCACTCACTCTGGTTCTCTATCTCAATCTCTGTCTCTCTCCCTCTGCCAGGTTCTAGTGGCTTCTTTCTTCCTTCCTTCCTACTTTCCTTCTTTTCTTATCTCTCTCTTTCTCTTTCTCCTTTTCTGCAGCTGAAAGGGACAAGCCTTTTCTCCAAGTGCGCACACACACACACACACACACACACACACGCATTCTCTCTCTCTCTCTCTGGTTCCAAAAGACATCTTTACCGCCTAGCCACCCAGAAGCTTTGTCACAGGGCTGGGAGAACCCAGAAGGCACAGAGACAAGAGTTCACAGAGGGTCCAAGGGGTGGACCCTGCACCTTGGCACTGGCCCAGTGCCCACTGCTGTCTGTCTGGTTGTGCCCTCCAAGTCCCCAGGCCCCTTGGGAAGGCAGTGCTCTCTGCTCAGTGAGGAACAAGACCCAGAGAGAGAGAGAGTAGAAAATCAGGCAGGCTGAGAGGTACCTGGTGTGTGTTGGACCCCCCTTCTGTCACTTGGCTCTACTTAGGACTTGGCCCACTGTGAGGCCCACTGTGGCGCCTGGCTGTGATGGGCATAGACTCTGGAGCCAGCAGGCCTGAGTTCCTGTCCCCACCCTCCTAGGGGACCCTCCTCCATTGTGGATGGGAGTGGAATATGGTTCAACCACTTTAGAAAACAGTATGCAGTTTTTCTGTTTGTTTTGTTTTTAAGTGAAAGAAACATCTCTATCATACACAACCTACTTCATGTCTAGACATTTATCCCAGTGCTGTGCAAGTCTGAGACCATGCAGAAACCCTGCCTACATGGCCAGAACAGCTGTATATGTTAAGGGCCAAATCTGAAGACAACTCAAATGTCCACCAGCAAGTGGTCTGACAGGCTGTGGGCTGGCCCTTCAGAGCATGAGTCTGAAGCAGCTTAGAGAAGCCAAGTATCTGTGTGGTGCAAATGCAGTAGAGAGCCTCAAAGTCACAATGTGTACTGTGTGCTCCCATCAATAGAACATTCCAGTAGATACAGCCCAACTTAGAGTGCCAGAAAGCAGCTCAGGAGTTACTGGGGGATAGATACTAGGTGCTGAGACAGATCACAGACACAAAAGGACACAAGCAAAGTGGGAGGAGGGGGTAGGGGGAGTAGCTGTATTTGTCTTGTGGTGATGGTTTTATCAGTGTATGTAGGTGCCCAAACTCACCAAATTGTGCACTTTAAATCCATGTGGTCACCATCAACCCTTACACCTCAGTTGAGAAGCAGCTCCCTGCCCTGCTACTTACTGACTGAGTGATCCTACATGGGTCACTTCAGTGTCTCATTTTTTTTTTTTTAAACCAGATCAGCCCTGACTTATGGTGGTGCAGGCAATTGGACATGGGACTTCAGAGCCTCAGGCTGGAGAGTCTCTTTTCATAACCATTATGCTATCTATGCCTCCGGGGTGGGTCACTTCACATCTTCAAACCTTATTTATGAACATGGACTACTCCTGATGGTGGCAGCCTCATGAAAGCTTGAAAGGATTCTAACACTCAAATGTTAGTCATCCAAAGCCCACCTGAGTGCCTCATCCGGGACAGAGGACTGCACTACCAGCTAGCCTCTGCTCAAGGGCGCTCCCACTCAGGACTTTGGAAGGAGAAGGGGAAAGGCTGTGCAAGGTGGCACCTGGCTGAACACACACAATTACAGTGTGCAAGGACCCTGAGAACTGCCTGGCCCTGGGGGACCTGCTGGGTGGAAGCCTAGTTTGCAGAGGACAAGCGGAGGCCATTGGAGTCAAGGTGGTGGTAACCTGTGACACATGAAGCCAGCTCCTGGTTATCCACCTGAGCTCCAGCATGATTGAGTCACACTGGGGGGGGGGGGGTTGCTTCACCTCCCTGAGCCTCAGTTTCTTCATCTGTTAACTGTGGGCATGGGGACATGAAGGTAGAAACAGACCTCCAGTGACTGCAACTATCAGCACAGAGCAGGTACTTTGTCACCCTCACTCAACATCCTGGGACTAACTGCCCCTGTTAGGGCCATAGAGCAAGATCTTTTGAGGCTCTGTGGTGTCCTGCAGATGGGAGGGTACACTTGCCATGACATCAGCAGCAGCCAATGATCCCCCCCCAGGTCTGAGATATGTAGGTACAGCCCATGCTGAGCTGGGTTTCCACTGGGAGCCTCCCCACCCCCACCCCCATACCAGTCCCTCCTCAACCTGCACATGTAGCCAATAGGCTTTTTGTAGTCCTGCTGCCTTGCAGCCTCCTCCCCCCACCAGCCTTGAGTTTCTCCCAGACACCTCTTCCCCCCACACACACACATACACACTGGCTTGGAGAAAATCCCTCCTCCAATATGGTCAGGGCTACAGAGGGGGTGCCAGGGGCCTGTGGTGACCCAGAGATGCTCCTGGCCCAGCCTGTCCCTAGTGGAGGGAGCAGAAAAGGAGATGAGGTCTCATTGGGACCCTGAGCTTCAGAGGAGTCAGCCAGGCAGAGGCTGTAGGGGTGCTCCTGGTAAAAGGCACACAGCACCTGGGGGGAGGGGGAGGTGGGGGGAAAAACACGGTGAATTGGGATAACCAATCCACAAATCCAGTGAGCTGTTGGGACTGGCGCAGAAGGATAGGAAGAAGGTAGAAGAATAAAGGGCTGGACATTCCAGAATGAAGTTAGTTTCCACTTCTCCCAGAGGGGAATGGAGAGACAACATTCAGACACACCATCTACAAGGTCTGCTCTGGCTTCTTTGAGCAAAAGAGACTTGCAGAGGTTAAAGTAGGAGAAGCAGGGAGACCTGTCCAGGTGAGAATAATCATGGAGGGATGCTGGGGGGCCAAGGCCTTAGCTAAGTCTTTCATATGGAAAGCTATAAAACATCCTGAAAGTAGCCGGTAAGAACATTTATGGGTAGAGAGGAAATTCTGACCATTGGTTCCAAGAACTGAGATTACCATCTGAATGTTTAGAAAGTCCCTCGCCCTCCTCCTCCCCCCATGATCTTAGATGAACTTCCTCCTTGCTTGTGCTTATATTGCTGCTGTGAAATAAAGTTTTCAGAGCTTGATCAGACCTCCTGTCTTGTTCTC
Source organism: Erinaceus europaeus (assembly GCF_950295315.1). Lineage (NCBI taxonomy): Eukaryota > Metazoa > Chordata > Mammalia > Eulipotyphla > Erinaceidae > Erinaceus > Erinaceus europaeus. The sequence continues at coordinate 101,964,182 of NC_080171.1, forward strand.
GTTCTTTGTGTCTATTGTCCTCTTCATTCTCTCACCCCCTACCCTAGGTCTCCATTGATAGACCCCACAGGCCAGGGCACCTGGTGCCCAACGTGGGGCCTTTTTGGGTCTGGGGTCTGAGAGAACGTCGCTCTCCAATGGTCGACCGCAAAGCATAGGATCACCGCTTCAGTTAAGGAGTGAGAGAAGGTCCGCACCACAGAATCGCCCATCTGTGAGACTGATCTGCTTAAGGTAAGAAAGAGCGACGCAATTATGGACAAGCATTGAGTAAACATGATTTGTTTCTTAAGGGCCTCAAAGAGTCCCTCGAGTCACGAGGAACTCGGGTTAAGAAAAAAGATCTCAAGAAGTTTTTTGATTTTGTGAGCCATGTTTGCCTGTGGTTCCCCTTAGAGGGGACTATCAATGAAAAAAGATGGGCCAGAGTAGGAGATTGTCTAAAAGATTTTTATGGGACCTTTGGTCCAGAAAGGATTCCAGTTCAGGCCTTTACTTATTGGAATTTAGTAAATGATATACTCAAGGTCTATAAACATTGTCCTGATGTACAGGGAGTCATGAGAGAGGGAGAAAAAAAATCTTACAATGACACTCCCGACCACCTTCTGTTTGTGAGTCCGTCTCTATTCCCATGCCTGATTCAGAGGACCCCACCCCTGAGGCCGCTGCCATCAAAATGGCGCCTGCTAAGTCCCCTCCTGTTAAGATTTACCCCTCTTTGACAACCTTAAGACCCCCCCACCAAAAACGGGCCTGATGATAGTCTTTCTCCTGAGGAGGCCTCATCCCTTGATGAAGAGGTGGCCAAATATCATAATCTTGACTGGCCACCCCTATGCTCTTCTTTGACCAGACCACTTCCCTACACCACGGCTCCGCCATTTTGTGCCCCAGTCCTCAACTTGGCCGATATTACTGATTATACCACTAAGGCCAAAGCACAACTTGCACAAAAAACTGCTTCCCTTAGAAAATTAATAGAAGAAAAACGAGAGTATTTACAATTAGTAAAAGAATTGCGGGCTCTTGATTTGGCACTATCTTCCCTCTCTCCGACGCCCGCCTCACCCAAGGCTAAAGCGAAACCAAAATCTCAAAAACCTGTCCTGGCTTTTCCCGTCACCAGGAGCAAATCCACTGTTCCTCCAGACAGTACAAATAAAAACCATGCCTCCCCCTCCAAGGGAGAAGAAAACTCTTCAGAGGGAGAAGCTAATGAGGGGGCAGCTCGCTCTGACAACGAAGCCTCCGATGATGAAAATGAAATCCAAGGGGGCTCAGAGAGTGAGGGAGGTGCTATAAAAAATCAACAATATTGCTGTCTAGGGTTTAAACATGTAAAAGATCTAAAAATGGCAGTAAACAATTATGGCCCGACCGCCCCTTTTACCTTATCCCTGATTGAAAATTTGAGTGAACGATGGCTCGTGCCCAATGACTGGTATTTTCTGGCCCGCGCCACCCTAACGGGGGGTGATTATATGCTTTGGAAGACTGAATTTGCTGAAAACTGCAGGGAAATAGCACTCCGTAATTCTGAAAGCAAAGCTTCAAAAAAATGGACCAGAGAAAAACTCTTAGGAAGGAGCCCTTACGATACCAATGAAAGACAGGCCCAATTCCCCCCAGGTCTTCTGGCCCAGATTCAATGTGCGGGTCTCAAAGCCTGGAAACGGCTCCCCCCAAGGGGTCGGCGACCACTTCTCTTGTTAAACATCTGGCATTTGAAAACGCAAACCCTGCCCTGTCAGGCCGCCATACGCCCTCATCGCCGAGGTGCCGACCTTTCTGATTATATCAAACTGTGTGCAGGCATTGGATCTGCCCATGCGATGGGACTGGCTATTGGCGCTGCCCTTAAAGACTTTACACAGGGCAGTCAGCCTAAGACTTGCTTTAATTGTAGACAGCCAGGACATTTCTCCCGAGAGTGCATGGCCCAAAAAACGGTTCGTCCACCGCCCACCACTCTATGCCCCCAATGCAAGTGGGGAAGGCACTGGGCCTCAGAGTGCCGCTCTAAGACAGGTGCCCATGGCAATACTCTCCCCCCAAAACAGGGAAACTTTCAGAGGGGCCAGCCCCTGGCCCCAAACATGAGACAAACCCCTGGGGCTGTCAGGTTTGTCCCCCAAATGCCAACTCCTCAGACTCAGGCGTCGCCAATCTCCCCCGAGCCACCACAGGCAGCACAGGATTGGACCTCTGTTCCTCCACCAGCACAATATTAACACCCAAAATGGGAGTTCAGGTCCTACATACTGGAGTCTTTGGCCCCCTACCTCCTGGTACTTTTGGGCTCCTTCTTGGTCGTGCTAGTTCAACTCTCCAGGGTCTAAATGTCTCCCCAGGAGTAATTGATAATGATTATACAGGAGAAATAAAAATTCTGGCCTCATCCACTTCTGGTCCCCTAACCATAAAATCAGGACAGAGAATTGCTCAGCTGCTATTATTTCTCCTCACTCATCCTAATCAAAACTTTTTCAAAAAATCCAGAGGCATCAGTAATTTTGGCTCTTCAGATGCTTACTGGGTCCAACAGATTACTCAAGATAGACCCCTCCTCAAATTAAAACTAGATGGTAGGAGCTTTGAAGGACTTGTAGACACTGGAGCCAATGCCACGGTAATCTCAGACAAGGACTGGCCTTCTTCTTGGCCCCTCACGGCCTCCTTCACTCACCTTAAAGGCATTGGACAAACCTCCAACCCACAACAAAGTTCCAAGGTCCTTACATGGACAGATGAAGAAGGTAATACTGGCACTGTTCAACCTTACGTTGTGCCTGGCCTGCCTTTTAATCTTTGGGGAAGAGATATCCTTGCCCAGCTAAATCTTATCATGTGTAGCCCAAATGAAATTGTTACCCACCAAATGTTAAAACAGGGCTTCCGCCCTGGACAAGGTTTAGGAAAATATTCACAGGGAATGAAAGAACCTATCCCGGTGGTTAAAAAGAATGACCATTCTGGATTGGGGGAGAAAATTTACCCTAATGGCTGTTGACATTCCTGTACACCATGCAGACAAAATTACTTGGAAGTCTAACGAGCCTGTGTGGGTTGATCAATGGCCTTTAACCTCTGAAAAACTGGCTGTGGCAACAGAGTTAGTACAGGAACAACTTGCCGCTGGCCATATTGAGCCTACCACCTCCCCTTGGAATACCCCTTTTTTTTGTTATTAAGAAAAAATCTGGCAAGTGGAGACTGTTACAAGATTTGAGAGAGATTAATAAAACTATGCTTACTATGGGGGCCTTACAGCCTGGACTGCCCACTCCTGTGGCCATCCCTACTGGGTTTTTCAAGATAATCATCGATCTTAAAGATTGCTTTTTCACCATCCCCCTACACCCTGAAGATAGACAGCAGTTTGCCTTTAGCCTGCCAGTAACTAATTTCAAGGGGCCATGTCACGTTTTCAATGGCGGGTCCTCCCTCAAGTCATGGCTAATAGTCTGACGCTATGTCAGAAGTTTGTGGCACAAGTGGTTGATCCCTTTTGCATTTTGTGGCCTTCTATCTATATTATCCACAATATGGATGATATCCTTTTAGCAGGACCTGACGGTACCCAACTACTTTACTGTTGTAAAGAACTATCACAAAAATTGGCAGATAGGGGACTCCAGGTTGCTCCCGATAAGATTCAGCTCCAAGACCCTTATTTTTATTTAGGCTTTGAGCTTTGCCATAAAAAAATTGTTACCCAAAAACTTCAGCTTCAAGTAGGCCACTTGAAAACTCTTAATGATTTTCAAAAACTGTTGGGTGACATAAATTGGATTAGGCCATACCTTAAGCTTACCACTGGAGAGCTTAGGCCACTTTTTGAAATTCTTAAGGGAGATTCTAACCCTTCTTCCCCCTGCTCCTTGACCCCAGCAGCTACATGCGCTTTATGGTTGGTAGAAGAAGCCATTCAGAAACAGGGAGTTTCCTTTATTTCCTATGAAACACCACTCCTGTTTGTCATTTGTTCCACCTCACATACACCTACAGGAATGTTTTGGAGAGTGGCCCTATCCTTTGGGTTCACCTTCCAGCTTCCCCCCTAAAGTACTTGCTCCCTGGTTGCTGAGCTTATTCTTTCAGGATGCGAACAGAGCCACCAGTTCTTTGGTAAAGATCCTGAAAAAATAATCATTCCATATTCCAAAAGTCAACTAAAATGGCTCATGCAAACCACGAATGAGTGGCCCATAGCTTGCTCCTCCTTTTTGGGAGAAATTGATAATCATTACCCTGCTGATAAATTGCTTCAATTTGTGAAGGTCTATCCCTTCATTTTCCCAAAGTGCACTTCCCCCACCCCTTTGTTAAATGCCTGCTTAGTATTTATTGATGGCTCCTCCCATGGAACAGCCACCTTTGTTATAGATGGACAGGCCACCTCTATTTGCTCCCCCTTCAAATCGGCTCAAATTGTTGAGCTTTTTGCAATAATACAGGTTTTTCAAAAATTAATAAATCATCCTTTCAATTTGTACAGACAGTGCCTATATTGCTCATTTGGTTCCCATTCTTGAGACCGTTTCCTCTATTAGACCCTCCACAAATGCCACCCCTCTTTTTTCTCAACTTCAAAAATTGATAGCCTCTAGATGTCACCCCTTTTTTGTCGGACATCTTTGCACTCATTCTGATCTGCCTAGCCCACTTTCAGAAGGAAACGCTTGTGCTGATGCTGCCACCCGCTTGACCTTTCCAGTACTGATAGGTTCTGTATATCAAGCCCAAAAGAGTCATGCTTTACATCATTTAAATGTTCAGACCCTTCGCCTACTCTTTAAGATCACTCATGAACAGGCTCGCCAAATTGTTAAACAATGTCCCGCCTGTGTCACACTTTTACCCACCCCCCACCTGGGTATTAACCCCGGAGGTTTGGTTCCAAATGAAATATGGCAAATGGATGTTACACATGTTCCTGAATTTGGCAACCTTAAATATCTTCATGTAACTATAGATACCTTTAGTGGATTTATCATTGCTTCTTTACATACTGGAGAGGCTTCTAAAAATGTTATAGCCCATGTTTTAAACTGCCTTTCTGTCATGGGAAAGCCCAAAATCATTAAAACTGATAATGTTCCCAGCTACACTGGACAAAAATTTCAAGAGTTTTGCCGCCAGTTACAAATTAGACACATTACTGACATTCCTTATAATCCTCAAGGTCAGGGCATTGTTGAACGTGCCCACCAGACTATCAAAAATTCTCTCCATAAGTTAAAGAGGGGGGAATTATACCCCCAGAAGGGGTCCCCTAGAAATATTCTTCATCACGCCTTGTTTGTTATTAACTTTCTAAATTTAGATGCCCATGGCAAATCTGCTGCCAATCGCCTTTGGCACCCTGAGACAAATAAAGATTATGCCACAGTTATGTGGAAAGACCCTCTCACTTTCAAATGGAATGGCCCAGATCCAGTCCTCATATGGGGGAGAGGTTCGGCCTGTATTTATGACACCAAGGAAGGATCAGCTAGATGGCTGCCGGAAAGGCTGATAAAACTAATTAATAATAGAAATGAATACAGGGAGCAATCTTCTCCCTGAGAATATTTACCTTTTTTCTCTTTCAGGAAAATGAGTGGACTCAAGATACCACAAGTGTTCCTGTGGATGATCCTTCTATGTCAGTGGATGTCTACAATAGTGCCTATTAAGAGAGGAGCTACCTCCCAGTTTGCCTGGCGATTTTTCCTGACAGAAAACTACACCAACTATGCTAAAACACAAAATTATGGTCATCTTTTAGCCACAGCTGATTGTCCACCTTCCGGGTGCCAATCTGCCATCATGTTAAATTTTACAGATTTTAAGGCACAGCCCGGGAAGATTGCCCCTGCCCTGTGCTTTCTGTTTGACCAACGTTATTCCTATTGCACAGACAGATGGATTGAAGAGAACGTGGGCTGCCCCTATAGATCATGTAACATCCATAATGTTAAGACCCTAAAAAGTAATGAAGTTATTACACAGCTTCCCAACAATAGCCATAATTTTTTTCGCTCCTCCACAGGCTATACCTGGGTTGTTTGGGATCCCTGGGATTCCCGCTGGACCACGCCAGTCAAAGGAGCTATGTATATGACCAAAGATGAAACCTGGCCTAGCAGCCGTGTTTATATTTGGCGTGCTCTTGTTCAAGTTCAAACAACCCCTTCATGCTGAAATTCAAACACATGAGAAGGAGCTAAATACACAGCTCTCAGCTTTAGCTACACACCACCCCTTTTCCTGGCTATCTCTATTGAGAGAAGGCCTAGTGCTTGCCAATATCACTGGCCGTGGCAATGTTTCTGCATGTTTTCTTTGTGCCATGTTAGGACGTCCCCTTTGACGGCAGTTCCATATCCCACCTCATTAAATACTTCTGATACATCTGGTAAGGCCTTTTCTCCCATTTTTGAAGTTTCTTTGTTCCTAGCTCCTGAACAAGAACAATTTAGGTTTTGTTATTCCAATGCCGGTACTAGGTTGTGCAGTCAGACTGCCTTACCTGTCACAGATCTTATTGCCCCTGATGGGTTTTTCTTTTGGTGTAACGGTACCATTTTTAAAAATCTTTCTAACCAAATAGATGAGAGATTGTTATGCCTTCCAGTTACCTTAGTACCCCAGTTGACCCTGCTTACTCCTGCTGAGTATTTAGGCTGGGACAGCCCCTCATCCCCTAGAACAAAATGGGCTGTTTTTCTTCCTTTAGTGGCTGGCGTTTCTCTTGCAATATCCGTTGTGGCTGCTGGTCTGGCTGGAGGAGCCTTGGGTCATTCCCTTCTTACCACAGCTAAGCTCTCCCAACAGTTCTCATTGGCGGTAGAAGCCTCGGCCGAATCTTTAGCCTCCTTACAGAGACAACTAACCTCCCTTGCCCAAGTTGCCTTACAGAATTGGCGAGCTTTGGATCTCCTGACCGCGGAAAAGGGTGGCACCTGCTTGTTTTTGAAAGAAGAGTGCTGCTTCTATGTTAATGAGTCCGGTTTAGTGGAGACCCAAGTTACACAAGCTTAGTGTTAAATTACAAAAACAAAAATTTTCTGCTGCTGCTGATAGTTGGTAGAAATCCTCCATGTTCTCCCTTTTGATGCCCCTTATGGGACCCCTGGTTAGTCTCTTGTTAATGATTACCTTGGGGCCCTTTATTTTTAATAAGATTACTGGCTTTATAAAACAACAAATTGACTCCTTGGCTTCGAAACCCTTACAAATACATTATCACAGACTTGATTTGGCTGACAGAGGCTTGGCTGAACCTGAAGGTGACAGACCTCCCTCCTTTAGGAGCTGCATAAAACTTAGATTTATGCACGCCAGCCTTGGCGTGGCGTGGGCAGCGGCAAGGGGTGCAAGGCTAAGTACTGCAGGGGGAGGACCCAATTGTCTGCCTCTGAGTCCCCCATGAAGCAAACCTGATTCGCATAGAGGTTGGTGTCAATCTTCAGACCACTCACCGTGGGCCTTCCCCACCAAAAAAAAAATAATAATAATAATAAAAATAAAGGCTCTACCTCTCCTCCCCAAAAGACACCAAGAGCCATATGAGATGCAGGAAGATCAGCTCTATATTTACCCCACGGGAGGAATCAGGTCAATACATCTTCCCTCTGGTTAATGCCCACTCATCTGTTGATGAGATCTCCTAACTCTCACCCTCATTTTCCCGCCTCATTTAAATTGTAAAAAGGGAGGAGATGCCGGGGGCCAAGGCCTTAGCTAAGTCTCTCATATGGTAAGTTATAGAACATCCTGAAAGTAGCCGGTAAGAACATTTATGGGTAGAGAGGAAATTCTGACCATTGGTTCCAAGAACTGAGATTACCATATGACTGGAAAGTCCCTCGCCCTCCTCCTCCCCCCATGATCTTAGATGAACTTCCTCCTTGCTTGTGCTTATATTGCTGCTGTGAAATAAAGTTTTCAGAGCTTGATCAGACCTCCTGTCTTGTTCTCGTTCTTTGTGTCTATTGTCCTCTTCATTCTCTCACCCCCTACCCTAGGTCTCTGTTGATAGACCCCGCAGGCCAGGGCAGAGGGAGAGGGCTAGAGTGGACTGATTGGAAGGATGCATAGAAGGGTTTGGGGAGGTGGCTCAGTGGCAGAATATGTGCTTTGTGTGTGTGAGGCCCTAGAGTTGATCCCTGACAGTGCATGGGAACAAGAAAAGCTAAGCAAGTGGAACTCCCTCGGTAGTGGAGTAAAACTTTGTTCTCTCCCTTTCATAAAAAAATAAGTAGGGAGTCGGGCTGTAGCACTGTGGGTTAAGTGCAGGTGGCGCAGAGTGCAAGGACCAGTATAAAGATCCCAGGTCAAGCCCACAGCTCCCCACCATCAATAAAACAACAAGGGCAACAAAAGGGAATAAATACATAAATAAATAAAATAAGTAAATGGGGGCCAGGCAGTAGCGCAGCGGGTTAAACGTACATGGTGCAAAGCACACAGACTGCCTTAAGGATCCCTGTTCAAGCCCCTGTTGCTCCTGGGGTCTCAGCACTGATGTCACTTGCCCAAGGAGATCAGATCCAGGCCACATCCACATGCATCCTCCTCCCCAGCATCAGCCTTTAAAGCACTACAGCACTTGTTAAACCTGAGTTACCTCGATCACTGTCTGTCTAACTGTGTGATGGCTGTGCTTCAAGTTTCACAGGGCAGAACTGGTGAGTGAGTGAGTGTACAAATGAGTAAATGTGTAAATGAGTGAGTGGATGGCTGTGTGGATTGGACAGAGAGACAGATGGATGGATGGTTAAATGGATAGATGGATGGTGGATTGAATGGGTAAATGGTTGGATGGATGGATGAATGGATGTTTAGATGAATATAGGTGGATGGTGGATTGGATGGATAGATGGATGGATGGATGGATGGAAGGAAGGATGGATGGATGGATGGATGGATGGATGGATGGATGGACTGAATGGATAAATAGATGGGTGGGAAGATTGATAAATGGATGGATGGGTAAGTGGATGGGTAGATGGAGGGATTGAATGCCTCTCTGTGGAGGAAATATGTCTAGAGTCCCAGATAGGTGGACTGGTGAGCAGAAAGGACCTCCCCACTCTCTCTGGCAACTAAGCCTCTGCTTTCTTTCCTGTTGGCCACCTCCAGGACAGGAGGGTGAACCTGCCCAGCACCCCAGCTGAAACTATTGTGACCAGGATACAAAATGACAGGCCCCCTGCTTGCCCTGCAGAGGTGAGCCCAGGGACCTGGTGCCTGACCTCCCTTACCCTCCCCACCCAATCCCTACTCACCTAGGGATGGGGTAATGTGGGAGCCAAGGGTGGGTGAACAGGAAACAGTCTCCCAGCAGTAGGATCTGGGAAAACATGTCATCCTGCCACACCTCCATTCAGTCAGATGACTTGTAGGGCTAGAGGGAGATGCCACTGATTGTTGCCCGTATAGGCAGAGCAGCCCAGCACACCCTGAATGACAGTCTCTAGACCAGACCTGAATGGAGGCCCATGCCAGGTAAAGGACAGGCACCTGTGTTAGAAGGTCAAGTTCCTGTTTACAATTTTTTTTAATTGTTAAAAAGTGTCTTTATTTATTGGATAGAGACAGCCAGAAATTGAGAGGGAAGAGAGAGAGAACAAGAAAGACAGACACCTGCAGCCCTGCTCTACTTGTGAATCTTCCCCTCTGCAAGTGAGGACTGGAGATTTGAACTCAGGTTCTTGTGCACTGTAACATGTGTGCTCAACCAAGTTTGCCACCACCCAGCCCTCTTGTTCACTTTCTGATGATTGCTGTATACCCATCTCCCCTTCACACTGGGCTCCATCCGCAGCTGCCTCTCTCCTTGCCTCCCTACTGAACGTAAGGGTGTTGCTCTGTGCCAGGAAGCCCACTCCAGCAAAGCCTGGTGCTCCCTTGACCATGAAGGTCCCCTAAAGGCCCCTCTCCCTAGCCCCCTGCTCCTTGCTCACATCTTGGGATAACTCCTGCTGTGGGAGACCTGGGGAGAATCACTGGGATGTGAGATAGGTTTTGCCCTTTGGGCAGGAACTCAGGAAGATGGGTAACACACCTGTCTTAGTCCTACTGTGGGCCTCCCCCACCAGCCTGTAACTCATGAGTGAATGAATGAATGACTGGGGTGACGATCACCTGCCCCTTGAATTGCATCCCAGGAGAGACCTGCATTGACCCCCTGTCCCTGTGGGATCCCCAGGCCCAACCTGGCCTGGTGGAGGAGAGTTGCCAAGGGTTCCAAGGCTTCCAGGAGTCTCCTGACAAGAGGATCAAAGGAAGCAGATGACAGAAGGGGAGGAAATGGCTTGGTATGGGTGGAGGTGCAGAGACCCCAGCCCGGGGCTGGGATGAAAGCAGTACAGGAAAAGGACACAGATGGAGCAGCTCTGGGGGGTGGGGGTGACAGGATGCAGGCAGAGGGGTTCTGCCACTTCCCTTTGCACAAAGATGGATTTGACAGCTTTCTCTTTGGGGAGTCTCCTTTCTTCCCCCAACCACCAGCATCCAGCTCTGGGGACACTCAGAAAACGTTTACTGATTCATTGTGCGGGATGGATGAGTGAGTGAGTAAGTGAGTGAGTGAGTGAGTGAGTGAGTGAGTGAGTGAGTGAGTGAGTGAAAGATTGAATGAAGGCTTTTATCAGTCCTTCCTGACCTTTCCAGCCACCAGGGAGAGCTGATCACCCAGGGGATTGTGACCTAAAAGTTCAGAGCAAACCCCACTGATTTCAAGGAGAATATAATCAAGAACTCTGATTGTTAATAACCAGTGCTAAGTGAGCCATTACTAAGTGCTAGGTGCTTGAGATCTCTGCTGATCACCCCACTGTCTCAGTGAATCCTCACCACACTACAAAGGTTTCCAGGTGAGGAAACTTTGTCTCACAAAGAAGCACCCTCCCTACTCCCTGTCCCAGGCCAATCAGAAAATCAATGACACAGTTGAGATTCAAATCAGAGTCTTTACAAGTTGGTATGTTCTACTTGTCAATAAACTTTTAAAGGGCCAAGGAGATAGCATACTGATTGTGCAAAGAGCCTTTAAAACAAAAAACAGGGCACTGTTCATTTCTCACTTCTGCTGGTAGTGTGGGGGATTGAACTTGGGACTTTGAAGCCTCAGGCATAAGAAACTCTTTTCTTAACCATTATGCTATCTACTCCCAACCTACAAAAAGCCTTTCATGCCTGAAGCACCAAAGGTCCCAGAGGTTCGACTCCTAGTACAACCATAAACAAAAGCTGAGCAGTATTCTGGTAAAATAAAAAAAGAAGAAAAAAAGAAAATTTTCCATAAACTTCTAAGGCTGATGGCAACATTCTTCTTTCACTTGCCCAGCTATTCACTCAAGTATCCATTCATTCATTGCCCAAGCCTTTACTAAGAATCCTCCCCAGGCCACACCCTATGGGGGGTAGGGGGTGGGGTGGGGTGGGGTGGATGGGGTGGGGGTGGGGGGTGGGGGGATGTTAGCACAAATAACTAATTCATCAGGACTCTAAAAGGCGCCAGGAGGAAGAGAGCTGAAATGTGGTGCTTGTGTGTGCAGGAGCCCTGCCCAGTTCAGGCTTCAGAAAAAGCTGAGCATACAGACTGCAGGCTGGGAGGGTGTCACCAGCGGGGAGGTGTAGACAGGTGGCTGGCAGTCACACACAGTCTGTGGAGCAGATGAGAGGAACTCATGGTTCTAATCCCGAGCTGAGCAGCACTGCTCACTGCAGCCTTTCTCTCCATGACCACACCACATGGATGATTCAGAAGCCCTTAGTGTCCGATGGAACTGTGCATGCCCAAACCCTACCATCAGCACTGCAGCCACCGGCTCTCACATCTGCTCACATGCAGAGCCACAATCTGCTGGACCTGAGCATCTCATCTTCTTACCCTGGAGACCCTCCTACTCAGGGGCGGGGGGTCAGCAGGACCCTCAGGACCATGGTGCCTGCTGGCACCAGCCGCCCCCTCCCTCTTGTGTTATCCAGAGTCCTCCTTGGACAAGGAAGGGCTTTAGAACCTGAGAGAAATATTTCAGAAGGGAGCATTTCTGAGCTGAACAAAGATGCATGATGGCCTTCTGTTTGAGAGCCTGGGTGCTATAAGGTGGCCACTACTTCTCACCCTGAGGTGGCTGCGCTCCTTGGAGGCAGGTGTGGGGTGAGCTGTGAGGTCCTCAATGTCACCTGTCTCTCTTTGTCTTAAAGTCCCTAAGACAAGGTTGCTTTCTTGCTTTATCCTTAATGAGAGAGAGGAGGTATGAGGTTCTCCCTCACGTAGGCTATGGGGGTCTTAAAGAACTGGGCAGGGGGCTTCTGTCTTTCTCATCACCCCAGGGTTCAGGTGGTATGAGACGGGACCCCAACAAAGCAGCCAGAATAGTTCCAGGGTTCAAAACACAGCAAGTCCCTGTATTCCTTGGAAAAGAACTCCCCCCTAACACGAGTGATAACAGCCCGGATTTCCTGAGTACCAGCCTTGTACTTGGCCCTGTGCCAAGTACTTTCCCAAAACACCTCCTTAAATCCTAGGTGCCAGATGCTTTTGTCCCTACCCATTATCCCTCGGCTGTCTCCTTTCTGGTTTTAATAAGTGTACGGATGCCAAACTAAGTACTACGTTCCCCAGTCGCCTTTGCGGCTAAGCATGGTCATGTGGCCATTTCTGGCCAATAGGAAGGGAAAAGAGTGATTTTACACCCTCTAGCTTGCCTTTAAAAGGAAGAATGGTCCACCCCTGCTAGGTCTAGAGAAAATGGAGAGGGGCGTGGCCATATACAGCCTAGTGTAGGCAGGCGGTCCCCAAGGCTGGACACCACACATGCTCAGCACAGACCTGAGAGGAGGTGGCCAAGTCAAAGAAGAGTGGCCCTGGGTTCTAGAAGAATCCAATCTGGAAGAGTTTATTGCTTCTGGGCTCAACGTGCCAATACATTATTTCCTCTGGCAGGATCGGCTATATCCGACATTCACAGAGGATCACTTTTACATGACCACTGTGAATGTCCTCTAACCCTGACTTCTTCCCGAAAGGTAGATGGATGGGGACCATAGCTTTTGTCCCCATTTTACGGGTGAGAAAACAATCTCAGGGCACATTGTTTGGCAACTAGAAACTGCCCTACGAAAGCAGGACTTCTCATTCCTTGTATAATGTTGTCTTAGTAATATGTGACTAAGACTAGTTTATTATTATTTTTTTATTATTATTTTTTATTTATTTATCCCCTTTTGTTGCCCTTGTTGTTTTATTGTTGTAGTTATTATTATTGTTGTCGTTGTTGGACAGGACAGAGAGAAATGGAGAGAGGAGGGGAAGACAGAGAGGGGGAGAGAAAGATAGACACCTGCAGACCTGCCTCACCGCCTGTGAAGCGACTCCCCTGCAGGTGGGGAGCCAGGGTTCGAACCAGGATCCTTATGCCGGTCCTTGTGCTTTGTGCCACCTGCGCTTAACCCGCTGCGCTACAGCCCGACTCCCCTAAGACTAGTTTTTAAGCAGAAAAATTAAATATTTTATTTGTTTATTTTATTTTATTTATTTTTTTCCTCCAGGGTTATTGCTGGGCCTTGGTGCCTGTACTATGAGTCCACTGCTCCTGCAGGCTATTTTTTCCCTTTTGTTGCCCTTGTTTGTTGTTGTTGTTGTTATTATTGCTGTCATTGTTGTTGAATAGGACAGAAAGAAGTTGAGAGAGGACAGGAAGACAGAGGGAGAGAGAAAGACACCTGCAGACCTGCTTCACCATTTGTGAAGCGACCTCCCTGCGGGTAGGGAGCCAGGGACTAGAACCAGGATTTTTACGCCGGTCCTTGCACTTTACTTTATGCCATGTGCGCTTAACCTGGTGTGCTACCACCCAGCCCCCTATTTGTTTATTTTTTATGAGATACACACACACAGAGACAGAGAGAGAGAGAGAGAGGGAGAGAGAGAGAGAGAGAGAGAGAGAGAGAGAGACCAGAGCACTGCTCAGGTCTGGATTATGGTGGTGCTGGGGATTGAACCTGGGATCTCAGGCATGACAGACTTTTTGTATAATCATTATGCTATTTCTCCAGCCCTAAACAAACAAACAAACAAAAAGTTTAAGAGGATTGGGATATGGGAGTGCAGTGAGAGAACTCAGGAGGCCTAATAGCTGTTGTACTTGCTGATGACCTTAAGACTCACTCTTTTTCAACAGCCTTTCTCTGGGGATCACAGGAGGAAGTTAGATAAGAGGGTCTTCCCTGCTCTGCATCCCTGCTGGGGTTGGGTGGTCACTGACCGAGGCAGCAAGCCTCAGCTAGCTCTTCCCTGCATCCTCTGCCAGTGTTTCTGGGCTGCCCTGCTAAGCCTGGCTCAGAAAGGAGATGGATTTGGTGCTCAGGACCCTCAGTATTTATTGGGGGTAGGAGGTGGGTGGTGGTGAATGGCAGAACCAGGGGAAGAAAGACCTGAGGCCCTTGGCCAGCTGCAGCCCCAAAGACTTGCCCCTTGGGCTCAGGGGTGTGTCAGATGGAGGCAGAGCCCTGCCACCCTCAGCTGTGCTGCTTCTCCTCTCAGTTCTCTGAATCTTGGTAGCCCCATCTGTAAAACTGAAAAGAGAGGTAAAGGAAGAAGGACTTCTCCCATAGCACCTCCATCAGCCATTTATACACAGAAAGTGTTTAGGCCCAGTCTGTCTCAGTAAGTGCTTGATTTCCACTAAAGGTAGTATAGTTACTGACTGTCAGCAGTAATGCTATTTTTCATCATTGCCACGAAGGGTTAATAGACATTTATTGGACAAGTGGCTACCACAGAAAAGAGTGCATCTGACTTTCAGAAAATGGTGCTTTTGTTGGAAGGTCAAAGACCAAAACGATTTGGTTCTATGCTCCTGGGTACCTCTCCAGGGTCCCAGGGTCCTAGTCATCCCCCTACCTCACCCCCATTCTTTGTTAATTTTTCATCCCACCCCTACTTAGGTTGGTCAGACTGATAGGAACAAAGATTCCCAGAATCTCAACCCTGAAAAGGATCTCAATGTTGCCTCAGCCAGTCAGTGCTCTTGAGTCATGGCTCAGCATGCACACACACACACACACACACACACACACACACACACACACACACACCACCTGTCCTTGAGCATGCATGCACGCACACCACCTGCCCTGAGTACACACTCACACCACTTGTCCTTGAATGCACACACACTATTTGTCCTTGAGAACACACTCACGTCATTTGTTCTCAAACATACACATACACACACACCAGTCATCTTTGAGCATATAGGCACACACCCCGCTTGTCCTTGAATACCTCCCCAGGCAGGGAGCTCACTAACTTCAAGGCTGCTCCAGCAATCAGAGTGTTGATCTTGTTAGGCAAAACTGAACTCTCTGGGTGGCCTTCCTGGTTTGGCCTTCTGGGTCCCTGCAGCCCACCTCAGCCAACCCCTCAGGCATCAGAAGCAGAAGCTCTAAATCAGCTCCTCACCCTCCCACCATCCCTGAGATTCCCCAGGTCCTCAGGCCTCCTCCTGGAGCAGGACAGAGCCAGACTGGTTTGCACACACACTGGCTGGGGAAATGCCATCCAGCAGATTAGCCCAAAGCCACAATGGGGAGCCTGTAGCGCCCACCTGCCCATGCCAGCCGGCTCTCTGCTCCTGCCCACCCTGCTCCTTTCCTTCTGCACCAAAACTGCAGTCAGAGGAAAGGCAAAGATTTGCCTGGAGCAAACACATCAAATCCTTGTACAAACACACATTCCTTGGGACACTGACTCCAAAGATACCAAGGAGAAGAGGCTTACTTGATTAGATTTCTTTAGAGCTTGTTGCCTAATACTATGGCACATTTGAACTGGGGGTCCCCAGTGCCTGGTTGATTTCCTGCAGCCATTTATAGGCTGGCGTCTACACTTTCATCTCTGGATGCTCTCCCAACACCCTTATGCTTTACATCCCTGGTTGGCTTCCTGCTAGTCATCACAAGCAGCAGTGGGGAGTAGTGTGGGGGAATTCTGTGATGCTGCAGACCCCGTTCCTACACCAGTGTCCCCAGCCCCTCCAGCACCATGTTGCTCAGTCACTGTCTCCTTGGTCCTCAGTTTCTCCAACTGTAAAATGGGAACAATTGCTGCTACTTCTCAGGGTGTTTAATGAGAATCCCATGAAGTCAGCTCTCTGAAAGCTAAGATCCATTCTCAGAAACACAGTAGGTCTTTAATAAGTATTCAAAGTGACCCCTGGGGGGGCAGCAGTGGTACACACAGTTAGCACACAAAGTGTAAAGTACAAAGACATACAGAAGAATCTGGGTTTGAGCCCCTGCTTCCCACCTGCAGGGGGACACCTCATGAGTGGTGAAACAGGTGTCTATATTTCTCTCTCCCTCTCTGCCTCCCCTCTCCCTCATAATTTTTCTCTGTCCTATCCAATAAAGTGGAAGAAATGGCCTCCAGGAGCAGTGGATTTGTAGTGCAGGCACCCTGCCCCAGCAATAACGCTGGGGGCAAATAAATAAATATAAAAAAACAAAGTGACCCCTGGGGTGGTACTGTGGACAGGCACTGAATTTTCAAGCAGGGGCCCCTCAAGTTTGATCCCCAGCATGGTATGTGCCAGAATGGTGTTCTGGTTCTCTCTCTCCTTCTCTCATAAACAAATAAACCAGTTTTTCCAAGTGTTTAAAATGGTCACCTTGTAGCTGGAAGCTGAACTTGGTGCACTGCTAAAACCAACCAGAATTAGAGGGAAATGGACCCTTTTTATGGCTCTCCATGGCCAGTGAATCTCAGACTTCACTGAGCTTGTGTAGTAAAATGCATAGTCCCAGGCCCTGTGCCCCAGAGAGTCTGGTTTAGTGGAGGCACCTAGGAATCTGCAGTGGAACAGCATGGAGAGCAACTCTGCTGAGAATTGGGATTACCCATCAAATCCCTGACCCCACCCCTCTCTCCAACCTCCAGTGCCCCTGGTCGAGGGCATTCCCTTCAGGTTGGCTGAAAAACCTGCATTCTGGAATGAGCAGACACAGCCAGGGGAATGAAAAGAACACAAAAAGACCCACCTCCTGGTAGTGCTGTCCCAGCCAGAAAGCCTGGGGAGGTGGGAGAGTGGTGGGCAGGAAAGGTGGCTTGATCCATGGGCCACATACTCATGGGAACCTGGTACTAAAGCAGCCAACTATTCTGTCTCAGGGTTTTGTAAGCAGCAGGGCAGCTTCCTCTCTGGGATCTACTGATCTGTTGAAAGACACTTTTTGGTGCAAGAAAAGAGAGGAGAGATAAAAGAGGGGGGAGGAGAGAGGAGAGGAGAGGAGAAAAGAAGGGAGGAAAGAAAAAGAAAAGACAGAGAGGGGCATGGGCTGGCTTGGAGGCACAGGCTGCTGTCTGGCCTGCCATTGCCTGGGCTGAGCCCACACTAGGGCCAGGGGCGAGGTGTCAAGGTGTAAAGAAAGTGGCAAGGTGTGTGTACACCAAGGAGGTTCACAGTGCAGCCCACGACCTTGCAGTGTAGTCTCTTTCCTATGTCTCCACTTCTGCAAGGGGATGACAACTATGTCACCTACCCATGGAGGTGATTTGCCAAGAAGCTAATGAAGCTTCAGCTCCAGGGACTCTCGTTTGCATGGCCAAGGTCCTGAGCTTCATTGTGTATTCATAACTTTGCATCCTTTTCCTTCAAGAGGGCCCCAGGCCTGTAAAATTTTCAGGCTCTCAAAGCCTGAGTCTGCCAGGCTCTCTCCACCTAATAGTGCCGCTGCTGCAAGAGCTAATGAGAAGACAGTGAGTCAGGCCTTCAGTGAGTCTCTGCAAACAGAAAGCTTCCAAGCTGCTCAGACTTGGAAGAACTTGCAGGCAACACTGGACAAGGGGGAAGTTTAACTGAGCCCCACTCCTATTCTGCCCTTGGGACCTCAGGCCTCCAAAACTCTCTAGACCAGGCTGGAGGCTGGAGGGGCAAGACAAAAGGAGACAGGAGAAGCTGGGGAAGGAAAGAGCACTGAGCCAGAGGACTCAGTCCCTGGCTGCCATATGCACTAGCCTTTGAAGCGAAGCTAGCCAGAGGTGAGGGCCCCACAGGCTGGGGGTTCTTCTCTCTTTTGGTTATGATCGTTGACATAATTTTCCAAGGAGAAGGACCAATTCCTCTGCTTCAGCCTATTTCACTGAATCCTTCCCTACCTAAATCCTTTAAAAGTCTTTACTTTAAAGTCTTTACTTGCTTTCTTGCATTTGAAGAAGTGTAGGCTCAAAGAGGGCAAGTGCCTGGCCTAAAGGCACACAGCAGGGGGGGAACCATGCAGCTAGCAGGGTTTGAACGCAGCTCTAACTCCAAATTCTTGCTCCTAGCCTTCCAGTACTGCCCTGGACTGTGCGCACGGAAGTGCACAGCGGACTCATCAAGGTGGAAAGGAAGGAAAGAAGGAAGATAGTAAGGGACAGAGGGAGGGGGGAGAGGAGAAGGGAGAGAAGGGAGGAAGGAAGGGAGGAAGGAAGGGAGGAAGGAAGGAAGGAAGGAAGGAAGGAAGGAAGGAAGGAAGGAAGGGAGGGAGGGAGGGAGGGAAGGAGGGATTCGTAGGCCAGTCTCTTCCCACGCGATTTCCAATCCTGGCCGAGTGCCCCCTGCACGCCGCCCCCTCTCCCGGTCAAATCGGGCAAGTTCTGAGCTGTCTCTCCCGCTTCCGAAGGTTACCCCGCACTCCTCCGGGAAGCCCCCCCTCGGTAGCGTTTTCCCAGGACCCCCGACCTCCCGCGGGGCTCTCCCTGAGGCCCCTCTCTTCTCCCCAGCCATCCCCCTCGTCCCTTCCCCGTGGCAGCTAAATAATTGATTGGGCCATAAATAATTGATCGGTGCTGCCAGCGCACCCTCTGGCCCCCAGGGTGCAGGGGTTCCCCATTAAGGTAAGGGGTGGGGGGCAGCTAGGGGCCGGGCCCCCGTGGGGTGCGCGCTGGGAGCGCGCAGATTCGCTCCAGCGGCCTTTCTTTCTGCCTCTAGCTCCCTCGCGCCAGCTCGTTCCCTTTTTCTTTTTCCTTTTTTTCTTTCCTGGAGCGGAGCCCGGCGCCAGGAGTCTGGAACCAGCTTGACAAGCTTTTGAGTTATGGAAGGGGGCTGGGAGGGGAGGGCGGGAGGGAGCGGCAGCGGGGGAGGGAGCAGGGGAGGGGCGGCGGGCTCTGGCGGGCCTCAGAGCGCTCACCCTGGCTTGGAGACGCGCCCCGACTGGGGGCGACTGGACGGGGAGGCGTGCGCGAGAGCCCCCCCCATCCCGGGGCCCGCGGTGGGGGGCGGGGGTGAGTCACCGGCGGAACGGGCCCAGCTTTAGAGCTGCAGTAAACGAGGCCCGGGGAGGGCGGCGGGGTTTACTCGGCCCCCGGGGCCGCGGCCGCCCCCGCCGAGCAGGACATTCCTTTCCGCTGAACTGGGCGCCCGGGCCGGGCCGCGCCCGGCACTCATCGCGGGGGGCCGGGGAGAGAAGGGGCGCGGGGGAGCGGCGAGCTAGCCTCCCTGACCCCCCACCCTCACGCACACATTGGAAACATGAGGCCTCAGCTACCCCCCAGGAAGCCGATGGGTGCGCCCACTTCACAGGCCGGCAGCAGAGTCACCGGGGCGCTCACTGCCCATTCTCTGGTTCGGACTCCCGCCACCACAGGCAACTTTGTGCCTGGCGACACCCCCGCCCCCACCGTGAAGAAGGCAGGCCAGGCACATAGGGATTTTTCTTGTTTGTTTGTTTTGGTTTTTTTCACCAGGTTTATTCCAGGGGCTCTGCCTGTTTGGTGGTCATTCCTTTTTCTTATATATAAAGAGAGGAAACACCTGCAGCACTGTCTCACCACTCATGAAGCATCCTCCCTGTAGGTGGGGGCCTGGGTCCTTACTCTTTCCAATATATGCACTTAACTAGGTGCGCCACCTCCTGGCCCCTCCTTTTTTCTTTTTGTGATAGATGAGAAACAGGGAGACACACCTGCAGCATTGCTCCCCCCCTTACAGGTGGGGAGCAGGGGCTTGAACTCAGGTCCTTATGCTTGGCAACATATCCACTTAGCAGAAGTGCCACTGTCCGGCCCCCAGACACACAAGATTTAATCAGGGTCTTTACCAAGAGCCTGGGAGGGCAGAGTGTGTCAGTTCGCCAACAGTGCAGTGCTGGGTGCCACAGTCCCAGAACAGGCAGGGGTGGAGAGCGTCTGGAATTACTGATTTGCCAAGCCCAGCCATTCAGAGAAGTTAAACTGGGACTCAAAGTATCCCAGGGAGACCCCAGGTCAAGCAGGCCTTCCCCTGGACTGCTGTTTCCAGCCCAGGGATGACTGATTTAGGTTTAAACCCCCATGGCCAGAACCTTCCCCACCCTGACCCTTCCACCCTTGTCTGCATTCAGCCAGTTTGAGATCTGAATTGTGTCACAGGTCTGGGGAGGCTGCCTTCCCCATCCTGAAATTGCCTGGTGGTAACAGTGCCAGCCTCTGCTGAGCTTTAGAAAGTTCTGTGAAGCAAGTATTGACTTAGCATGGGGCCACAGAACCGCTGTTGTTGGAGCTGGTTTTTTGTTATTATTATTATTTCTGAGGAACTAGCTGAGACCTAGAAAAGCCTCTTAAGGCCCCCCAAGTGCGTGCCCCTCCCCCACCAAAGCTGTGAGAATGCAAAGCCTGCCCTGCAGCCTGGCTCCTCCCCCCCCACCCCCGCTGAGCTGTGTGGAAATCAGCGCTCTGAAGCTGCTGAGCAGAAATTTCCAGTCTCCCTGGCAAAGCTCAGAAACGCTGGAGTGTGACTCAGAGCCTCCCTTGGACAGGCTCTGGCGGGCGCCTGGACTGGGGAAGGGCCCCCAGATGTTCCTCAAGGCCTAGGAGGCACCCAGACCCCTGGGAGCCCCAGAGCTGCTCCCACAAAGCCTGCCCAGGCCCATCAGGGTAAAGTGCCAACTCTACCCTGGTGCCCTGGGGAGTCTGAGGGACACCCCTGGGCTGCTGTAAAAGAGGGAAGTGGTTGTGCCTGTGAGCACCCCCAGAAAGGGGGTCTTCCTTTAGTACCTCATACTTGTAGATGCTGCCCACTGGCCTCACTGACTCCTTGACCACCAGGGGAGCAAAGACCTCATCAGAATGGTGTGTCTTACTGGGGTTGTGAGGTCCCTGCCCTTAGTAGCCTGGAGAATCCACTGGGAACTTGACAGACAAGCTGACCCTTGCCTCATTCCCAGGGCTGTGTGATCCTGTGTTAGTGAGTCAACCTCTCTGAGCCTTGTTTGCAAAACAGACAGTGAACCATGACACTCCCCAGAGGAAAGAAGTGTGAGGAGCAGGAGGGTGAGCCCCATCAGTGTTTCCAGCTGGAATGGTGACCATGGATAAGTCTAAAAGAGACTGTTTAAGACTGCATAGCATTAGTAGGTTGGGCAGTTCAGCTGTTTTCAGCTTCAGGCCAGTGGTGGGTGTTTTATTTTCATGATTACTCTTGGGAAGGAGCTTTTCTTAGTAACTTTGATGTTCTAAATGATGCAACAGAGGGTCAGAGAGGTAGACTTACTTTCTCAAGGACACACAGCTAGGAAAGGAGAGAGCTGATATTCAAACCCTGACCAGACTTACAGCCAAAGTAAATACAAGTCAGTGCAAAAGCAAGACTTAAATTTTTATTTTGTCACCAGGGTTATTGCTGGAGCTCGGTGTCTGTACAATAAGTCGACTGCTCCCAGCAGCCATTTTTTTTTCTTTTTGATAGGACAGAGAAATTGAAAGATGAATGGGGGAGATAATGAGAGAGACAGACACCTGCAGATCTGCTTCACCACTTGATAAGCTTCCCCCTGAAAGTGGGGACCAGGGCTTGAACCTGGGTCCTTGTGCATGGTAATATGTGGGCTCAACCGGGTGCACAACTGCTCAACTCCCCTAATGTATTTTAAAAGTAGAACATTTCAAATACCACTGTGTGCAAGACATCAAAGTGAAGCAACAGGAGAAGCAAATCGGGAACAGAATTCAGAACACACAGCCCGGTGTTTGAGAAGCTCATAGCTGAGAAGGAATAGGACCCTCACGAGAGAGGAAAGTCCCAGCAGTGCAGTGGGGGCCCCCCTGGGGTGAGGTGGAGCTGGAGTGGCAGATGGGGACTGATGAGACTGGAGGAGGCTGCCTGGAAGTCAGGGAACAAGCAAGACCAGTCTTGAGCAATCAAGAAGAATTCCAGTGGAAGCCGCAGGGCCTCCGCTGGAGGCTGGAGGCCAGCCCAGCCAAGGGTAAAGACTCCTGGCAGGAGAGAGGATAAATGTTCAGTTGGAGAGAAGTGTTACTGAGGCTGAGGTTGTCAAGACCCCAGAAATCCACCTTTGTGCTAGGACAATGGGGAGCCATTGCAGGTCTTTGAGCAGAAGTGGACATAGGGAGTCATGCGGTAGAGCAGCAGGTTAAGCACAGGTGGTGCAAAGTGCAAGGACTAGCGTAAAGATCCTTGTTCGAGCCCCCGGTTCCCCACCTTCACAGGAGGTGAAGCAGGTCTGCAGGTGTCTGTCTTTCTCAACCCCTTTCTGTCTTCCCCTCCTCTCTCCATTTCTCTCTGTCCTATCCAACAACGACAACATCATCAACAACAACAATAACTAAACCAATAAAACAACAAGGGCAACAAAAGGGAATAAATAAATATTTTAAAAAAGAAGTGGACATCATCCTGCAGTTTTCAAAAGACAGTTCTACAGGGCAGACAAATGACCAGAGCACACACAGAACAGGAAGAAGGGAGTGAAGAGGCCATACAAGAACTTTGCACTTTTTTTTTTGCCCTTGTTGTTTTTTTATTGTTGTGGTTATTATTATTGTTGTTGTTGTCGGATAGGACAGAGAGAAATGGAGAAGGGGAGAAAGAGAAAGTTAGATAACTGCAGACCTGCTTCACAGCCTGTGAAGCGATTCCCCTGCAGCTGGGGAGCCGGGGGCTCGAACCGGGATCCTTACACCGGTCCTTGTGCATTGAGCCACCTGTGCTTCACCTGCTGTGCTACCGCCCAACTCCCTCTCTTTTTTCTGTTGTTGTTGTTGCCCTTGTTGCTGGATAGGACAGAAAAAAATCCAGAGAGGAGGGGAAGACAGAAAGGGGAGGGAAAGATAGACACCTGTAGACCTGCTTCACTGCCTGTGAAGTGAACCCCCTGTAGGTGGGGAGCCAGGGACTCGAACATGGATCCTTAGCAGGTCCTTGCCACACCATGTGCACTTAACCCACTAAGCCACCACTGCCTGGCTCCCCACTGCACAGTCTTTATTAAGTATTGTTGCCCTTCAAGTGTGGCTATTACCTCCAAAAGGAAGGGGGCAGGTTTCAGAGAGAGGAGAGCTGTGCTGCTTCCTGCTTGACTGTGGGGGCTCTGACAATTTGAGAGATGGGAGAGCTGACATCAACAGCTCTACAAAAGACCTGAACAAATGGTGTGCTGGGGGCTTGAGACCCCCCCTCTTACCTGGAGCCTCATCCTCCCATGACTGATGTTTCCTAGTGTCCTCCTACACCCAGAAATCTGTGGGGGGTGGGGTGGATGGAGTAGTATAGTGGTTATGCAAAAAGACTTTCATGCCTGAGACTTAAAGTCCCAGGTTCAACCCCAGCACCACCATAAACCGGAGCTGAGCAGTGCCTTGGACTGTCTCTCTTTCTCTCATTAAAATAAAACATATTTACAAAGTAAGTTAGAAAAAAAAAAGTCTGTCTTAGATACGCATACCAGGTGGTGTAACACTCACTAACCCTTCAGTCTCATCTGGGGGAACTGCCTTCCAGTGTTCACGAAGACACTGCCCCACTTTGGGAACACCAGATACTCAGCTTTATGACCCTGTCTCTTACTCCAAAGAATATTCTGCCAAAAAAAAAAAAAAAAATTACTGTTCCTATTTTACAGATAGGGAAATAAGGGCACAGTGGGTCACTCAAGGTCCCCACCACCAGGCTGAACTGTCTGGAGGCTCTTCAAAAGGAAAGTTGTCCTTTCTCAAAGCTCACAGCTCTGCCTGCTCTGTGTCCCAGGAAGGGCTGCAGTCTAACTGGCCTGAGACTCCCCGCCCCCATCTCCCCACACACACATATTCACGGGGGGGGGGGGCAAATTCCCAGAGTCTGGGACAGAGGAAGTTCCTGCCTCCTTATCTGTGATCTGTGGGGCTCCCCCCCAGGGAAGGGGGATATGGCTGGAACTAGAATTCTAGCCCAGCCTTGTGTGGGCAGGAAGGAACAGGCAGCTCCTTCTGGGTGCTCTGAGAAACACAGGCAGGAGCAGGGTGGACATGGGAGGGAGGGAAGGAGGGACAGGAGGGGGAACGGCATTGGCTCAACTCATCAGAGAAGAACAAGTCAACCAGCCTAAGGAGGACAAGTTCTAGAAAGAGAATGAAACAAAGATCTAGACATGCCTAGCAGGGCCTGGCCAGCTCCCCACCAGCTGCCCCCCGAAATGACACAGCTCTTTTCCATACATCCCCCCCCCCGCAGGTGCTGACCTCGGGAGGTGGACAGCTGTCTCTCTGTGCAGATACCCCCAGGGCCAATCATCCACAGACATGAAAACACCCTCTTAGAGCCCAGAGGACTCAGCCCGTAGATTTGATCAAAACTGGGAACAGAGCTCTGTGGGCTCAGAAACATAAAGAATCCTCAGTGCTAAGAATGTAATAAGCATTCAAGCATTTGCTGAATGCATGACTGCCTCATCCCAGGTCCTGGGTGGGGGGCCTGGGGTCTTGACATCCTTGTGAAGCCAAACTTCCTGTGTTCTTCATTCCTGGGTGTGTGGGATGGCTCAGAGAGGCTTCCATTGAGAAGGGAGTGGGGGGGGGGGCAAGGGAAGGTGCTGGAAAGCCCCAAAGGGACTTAACTTGTGGTGAAGCTCTTCTTCTGATGCTTGGGTGTGGGCAAAATCTCTGGGGGGATTTTATGTACCCTCAGATCACCCAGTAGGGGCTCCCCAACTCCACAGGAGGGCAGCAGCTTGGTGTGGTCCTTGATGCCAAGAACTTTATTTCTGAGCTCCAGCCCCCGCCCCCCCCCCCCGCAGGAACTGGACCTCAGTCTGTTCATCTGCAAAGGGGACATACAGCATGAGTCACTGCAATAGGTCAAGTGCAGCGCGCCAGCTCAGCACAATCTGTCTTTGTTATAAACAGCAGCACTAGGCGAGGGGCGGGTGGGAGAAAGGATGACAACACAGCCTGGGCTGCGGGCCCTCTGGGGCCACACTGGGGAGGTCCAGCCTCCCTCCAAGCTGTTTTTCTCCGTTTGTACTGCCCGGGCCTACTCATCCAGACAGACATCTTGGACCCCCAAACCCAGGCCAGCATCCACTCACAGCTTCGGCTCCCACCTCACCAGGGGCCTGGCACTGCAGGGGGAAACAGCACAGTCGCAAGGGTGAACACGCGGACAAGAGCACCCACAAACACATAAGACACCACCCCCCGCCAGGCAGGACCCCCACTGGGCCGGGACCTCCCGCCCACACCCGCCCTCCCTCGTGCCCCCCCCCAATCTGCTGTGCTCCAACTCTCGGTGCGGGCGGGGCGAGGAGCTGGGGGGGGGGGGCCCACGACTCAGCCGGGGAAGAGGGTGGGGGTGCGCGGGCGAGGGAAGTGACAGCCCGCGGTCCCCCTAGAGTCCCGGCTCATGAATATTAATACATCGGTAATTAAAATGCAGGGACGCAGCAGGATGGATGCGGCTGCCTCCGGAGCGCGGGGAGCAGCGTCCTGGCGGCCCGCGGACGCGGGCGGGTTCCGGGGCTCCAGGGCCTGGGCCCCGGGGGTAGGGGGTGTGCAGCCCCCTGCTCTTCGGGGCGGCCGAGCGTGGTGTCCCAGCGTCCCCGCGTCCCCGCGCCCTGCCCCGGGCCTCCCGCCAGGCCGCCGCTTCCCGGAGTCGGAGCCGGCCCGCTGATGTCATCCGCGCAAAACTTTCCGCTTCCCGGCCGGGCTCGCGGCCCTGAGTCATCGCCGCCCCCGGCCGGCCGCGCCGTCTGTTTGTGCGGAGCTGCCCCTCCGCAGCCGCCCCGCCGGGTCCCGTCTGACGTCAGCTGGCAGGATCTGGGGCCGCGTGGGGCTGGCCAGAGTCAGGATGTTGTTCCTGGTGTGTGTGTGTGTGTGTGTGTGTGTGTGTGTGTGTGTGTGTGTGTGTGTGTGTGTGTGTGTGTGTGTGTGTGTGTGTGTGTGTGTGTGTGTGTGTGACTCTGTGTGTGTGTGTGTGTGTGACTCTGTGTGTGTGTGTGACTCTGTGTGTGTGTGTGACTCTGTGTGTGTGTGTGACTCTGTGTGTGTGTGTGACTCTGTGTGTGTGTGTGTGACTCTGTGTGTGTGTGTGTGACTCTGTGTGTGTGTTTGACTCTGTGTGTGTGACTCTGTGTGTGTGTGTGTGACTCTGTGTGTGTGTGACTCTGTGTGTGTGTTTGACTGTGTGTGTGACTCTGTGTGTGTGTGTGTGACTCTGTGTGTGTGTCTCTGTGTGTGTGTGTGTGACTCTGTGTGTGTGTGTGTGTGTGTGTGACTCTGTGTGTGTGACTCTGTGTGTGTGATTATATTGAAACCTGGGGCTCCTGGTTCAAATCCAGACTCACCTATTGTGCTGAGTACGTGTGTGTGTGATTGTGTGTGTGTGTGTGACTATGTTGAAACATGGGGCTCCTGGTTCAAATCCAGACTCACCTATTGTGCAGAGTACCTGTCCTTGGGCAAATCCTTGAAACTCTCTAAACTTCCCAGTTTGCTCCTCAACCATTTTCTGATGGAAGCTCAATAAAGCTTCCTGAACCCTGGCAGTGGTTGATGGCACATCTGGGTGAATCCAGGGAGGGGATTAGCCCAAATTCACATAGCGGGTGCTCCAAAGAGCCAAGTTCCTGGGCCCCCAAGTTCCAAATTCTTAGGAAGCCTGCCCCACGTCATACAAAGGGTGAGTTTAGAAGGACCACCGTTTGGATTTCAGTTCTGGCTAGGTCAAGGGACTTCAGATCAATCTTCTTATTTTTATTTTATTTATTTATTATTGGATAGAGACAGAGAGAAAATGAGAGGGGAGGTGGAGACAGAGAGGGAGAGAGAGACAGAGAAACCTGCAGCCCTGCTTCACCCCTCATGAAGCTTTCCCCTGCAAGTGGGGAGGACAGGCTTGAGCCCAGCTGGGCCCTTGCCCACTGTAGCGTGTGCGTTTAACCAGATGTGCCACCGCCAGGCCCCAATCTTCTTATCTTAAAACAGGTATAAATGGGCTGGCAAAATAGCTCACTCCAAGGGTGTACTACTGTCTTCCCATATATGCAGTCCAGGTTTGAACCCAGCCCTACTGCTGTAGTTTCTTTCTGTCTTGCTTGCTCTTACTTTTAATTTTATTTATTTACTTGATAGAACAGAGAGAAAATGAGAGGGGGAAGGAGATAGATATATAGAAAGTGACACCTGCTTCATCACTAATGAAGCTTCCCTCCCCCCATCCTTGTGCATTGTAGCATGTGAGGCCAGCCCCGCCTTGTGCTTTCTGACCAAAGAAGTCAGCCCAGAGTGGTGAAGCCGCAGAAATGACAAGACAAAAAGGCAAAAACAAACAAAAAACTGAACCAAATAGTTGTGACAATGTGGTTCAAGAATCATGTGAAATTGCTGAGGTTAGAGGTTCAAATGAGGAAAGACACCACAGTGTGAGGATATGGGTAGACCGAGCCTGCCGTGGAAATCAGTTGAGAGCATCACTTTTTTATATTGTTATGGGAGAGTATTTACTTTTGGATAACAAGATTCTTTAAAAAATGGGATGTAGGAAGTCAGGTCATAGCACAGCAGATGCCGGTGGTGCAAAGTGCAAGGACTGGCATAAAGATCTCGGTTCCAAGCCCCTGACTTTCCACCTGCAGGGGAGTCATTTCACAAGCGGTGAAGCAGGTCTGCAGGTGTCTATCTTTCTCTCCCCCTGTCTTCCCCTTCCCTCTCCATTTCCCCCCACCTCCATTCAGTTTCTGCCCCCTAGCCTAGGCCTGGACTTCTCACGTGGTGCTCACCATATCCCTCCCTCTCTCTCTCTCTCTTATTTTTATTTAAATTTATTTAAATATTTATTTGTTTATTCCCTTTTGTTGTCCTTGTTGTTTTATTGTTGTTGTTATTGATGTCATCGTTGGATAGGACAGAGAGAAATGGAGAGAGGAGGGGAAGACAGAGAGTGGGAGAGAAAGACAGACACTTGCAGACCTGCTTCACTGCCTGCAGGTGGGGAGCTAGCTCAAACTGGGGGCTCAAACCAGGATCTTTATGCCAGTCCTTACACTTTGCGCCACCTGCGCTTAACCCGCTGTGCTACTGCCCGACTCCCTAAATTTATTTATCATTGGTTAGAGACAGAAAAATTGAGAGGGGAAGAAGGGATAGAGAGGGAGAGAGACAGACACCTGCAGCCCTGCTTCACCACTCTGCATGTGGGGCCCAAGGACTTGAACCTGGGTCCTTATGTATAGTAGTGTAATGTAGTGTACAGTACACAGCTCCCTGCCTGGCCCCTGCTCACCTTCTCCACCTAAAGTGATGGACTCTGCCCAGCAGCCTCCCACTTTTCCTCTGCCTACTCCTTCCAGCTTCACTCTTTCAAGTGTCTACAGCTCCTGGCAGCCTCTTCTAGCCTAGAGGCCTTTGCTCCTGCTCCTCCTCCCTGAAGCACCCCTCCTCTCCCACATCCTTCTCCCAGCTCTCCTCACCCTTTCCCCTGGGGAGTGTCCCAGTTACCACTACCCCACAACACTCAAACACACACACACACACACACACACACACACACACACACACACACACATACACACACACACACACACACACACACACCACACCAGCATGGCTTCTCCACATCACATCCACCACACAACACATTAGCACCAACATATCCCAGTGCACAGACCACACACACACACACACACACACACACACACACACACACACCTGAGTTTATATACAGTGCCAGAGCCCTGCTCACACAATAAACACTCACAGACAGACCACATGTGGAGTCAGGACCACACTGCTTCTGCTCACCTTCTAGACTCCTGCTGACTCTAATCTTGGTCCCCAGTCCTCTCATGATATTTTACACACCCCCTAGTGAAGGCAGGCATCTCCACTCTCCCTTACAATACACCATGGTGCCTGCCTTCTGGTCTTGCTCAGTGCCTGGACCCTTGACCTCCTCCTATGATCCACATGGTCACAGTCCCACCTCTGATCCCCGGAGCAAGGTCTTGTCCTGCCCCCCTTTCTGGCCTTGTCCCTGTTAGAGCTGCTGTGGGCCCAGACCTCTAGCCCAAAGGTCACATTTACCAGGGCTTTGGGCAATGCTGCTCCCCATTCCAGGCCACAACTCCTCTCCCAGTGCAGGGCCTAGGGGCTATTTAGTGATGATGACAATTGGGACAGATCTGTGACGTCATCTGTGAAATGGGGTGATGCTAGATGATCACGGAAACTGGCATAGTGGGTGCCATTAAGAACATCCACACCCCATCTGATTCTTTCTGGGCTGAGTTTGTGAGTTCCCCTAGGTGAGGCCCCTCCCCAAGTGAATGTTCTGACCCATCCATCACTGCAGACTGGGTCCCTGACACTGTGCCAAGTCCTGATGACAGGTGTGTGGAAGGGGTTTGGTTGGGGCTCCAGACAGGTAGTCAGGCTTCGTTATTCCAAGGGTAGTCTTTCAGAAGATAGTGGCCTGGGCTTCTAGACTGGAATCTCAAATAGCCTCCTGGAATTTAGCACACACTGCCCCCCCCCCCCAAAGAAAAACTGCAAATCAAGAAAAAAGCTTTTTTCATTGACAGACCAGAAGCAGGGGAACCCATGGGGTGCTGGGCAGATGAGTGAAGACACCCAGCTGCCTGCCGTCATCAAGGCAGATGTGCTTAGTGGAGAGGGGTGCAGAGAAGCTGTCCCTGGGGTCATCCAACACCCATCCTCAGCCTTGCTGGCCCTTGAGTCTTAAGCCCAGCAACTCACCTGAGCCCAGACATGATCCCAGTGGTCAGAGGGTACAGGGACAGCCATACCCTGCCACCTTTCATCTTCAGTGCTTGCAGGCACCCATCCTGTGCTCTAGTGTCCCTGTGCATTGGACTTCTTAGAGTTTACAGTCTAGACAGTAAGACCCAAGTAAATCCAGGCAGTCCAAAGCAGGAGAAGAAATAGGATGGGGGTATTTCCATAATAGGACCCACATGTGTACCCCAGAGAGTCTTCAAGAACTTTTCTATGTTTTTGTGGCCTGGGAGATGGCACTGTGGACAAAGCACTAGACTCACAAGCATAAAGTCCTGAGTTTAACCCCTAAAAACATGTGCTAGGATGTTTTCACAAATAAATCTTAAAAGAAAAAGAACTTTTCTATTTTTGTAAAGATTTATTTATTAAGGAGGAGAGGAGAGGAGAGGAGAGGAGAGGAGAGGAGAGGAGAGGAGAGAGCCAAGCAGGAAAACAAAGGAGAGGAGAGGAGAGGAAAAGAGAGGAGATTAAAAGTGTCAACCAGCAAAACAAAGCATGTGTGATGCTGGGGATGGAACTCAGAACCTCATGCTTGAGCAGCTAACACTTACTCACTGCACCACACACCCACCCCTTCCCAGGCTGCCTAGCACTTTCCTTATGAGTTTCCTTATTTTGCCTGTGAACACAACTAGGGACACTTTGCCTAAAGCAGGGGATCAGAGTGATTACTTCTGAGCAAAAACCAGACTCCTTCTGACTGTGACTCGGCAAGTCTCCAGACCTGCACAGAGCCTCCTACATACCCAGTCATGCTCTACTCGGTGAAATGTGTACAAGCCCTATGGGCTGTTGGGAAGAGTCCCAGAAATGATGTGTGTGGGGACCCAAGCTCGGTGCTACTTCAAAAACCCCACCCCAGCTCCCTGCATGGCCAGGACTCAGGCCTCTGGACCTCTACCTCTTGTCTCTGCCTGAAGTTCAGTATGAGCCTCATCTGGCTCACATCACCCCATTCCAGTGGGTCTGCGTGGACCCTGTGAGATGAGGACCCAGCACTGGCTGGCCATGATGACAAAGCACAATTTGGCTACCTGGCCTGATACTCGGGATGTCCACCAATCTGATTGGGAACATCCTGTATAGAGATATCTAGAGCCACATGGTTGATTTGACGGGAAGAAGTCATAGACTCTGCCTCCTGTCCACTGGGACCTCCTGGTTAAAAAAAGGGGAACTGGAGGCCAGGTGGAGTGGTGCACCCGGTTAAGCACACATAGTACTAAGCACAAAGACCTGTGCAAGGATTCAGGTTCGAGCCCCTGGCTCCCCACCTTCCGGGGGGGACACTTCACAAGTAGTGAAGCAGATCTGCAGATCTGCTTCTCTATCTCTCCCTCCCCTCTGAGTTTCTCTCTGTCCTATCCAGTAAAATGGAAAAAATGGCCACCAGGAGCAGTAGATTTGTAGGGCTGGCACTGAGCCTGAGCCTGAGCTATAACCCTGGTTATCACAAAAAAAAAAAAAAAAAAAAAAATCCATCACAGCTCCTGTGTGCTGTCCACCCCAACCCATGTGAGCCAGTTGTTCTGTGACAGCCCCACCAGGTTGGCAGTTCCCAGATGAAGCAGGAAACAGGCTGGGAGGCAGATGGCCTAAGCCGGGAGGTTGCTTCATGGAGTATCCAGAATTTTCATTCTTTTGTTTTGTTTTGTTTTTAACCACAGCACTGTACAGCTCATGTTTATGCTGGTGCTGGGGATTGAACCTGGGACCTTGGAGCCTTGTGAACTGTCTTGCATAACCACTGTGCTACCTCCCAAGCCCTTAGAATTGCATTTCTCTGAGTGGAAAATCAGGCCTCTGGCCCACCACCCTACTCCCCTCCCTTTTTCTTGTTCACTAAGACACAGGTGTGTCCAGTGCCTGTTTGGCCTGACTCATACTTAACTGTCCTTTGTGTACTTACAGAACCTTGGCACCAAGCCCGCACCTGAGACCTGGGGGAGGGAGCCAAAAGCAGGTGCTTACCCAAGTGTAGATCAACACAGGGCCCTTTTCAAGAAAGATCGTGAGACTCTAGCACGTCCACACTGGAAGGGGCCTCAGGCATCACCACTTTGGTTAACTCCAAGTTGCATACATAGCAAAGTTTCAGCCAGAGAGGGCGAGACTCACTGCAAGGTACTGGCCCAGGGTCTGACAGGACAAAGTGGTTGAATTTTAAAACTCAACTGCCAGGGGCCAGGTGGTGGTACACCTGGTTGAGTGCACACACCACAGTACACAAGAACCCGGGTTTAAGCCGCCAGTCCCCACCTGCAGGGAGAAAGCTCTGCAAGTGGTGAAGCAGGGCTGCAAATGTCTCTCTGTCTCTCCCCTCTCTATCTTCCCCTTCCTCTTGATTTCTGGCTGTCTCTATCCAACAAATAAATAAAGATAGCACAAACATTAACAAATATATAGAAAATACAATAAAACTGAACTTCCCTGGGAGGGGCAGGGGAAAGAGGTGGTGGCTTGTCCAGCACAGCATTTCTGTACCATGCAGGAGAACCTGGGTTCGAGCACCCCGACACCACATGGGAACACCGCAAAGGGGGAGCTACATGAGCAGTAGTGCAGTCTTCCCTTCTTTTTCCATTTCTGTGTCTCAGTCCTATACCAACCATCTAGAGGGAAGACAAAAATGGCGGCCAGGAATGATGAAGTCTTGCAGCCACAGAGTCCCAGCAAGGACCCTGGTGACAAACGAAGAGAAAAACCAAAAGCAAAAAACACTCAACTGTCCCAGGTTCTTTTCTTTCTTTTTTTTTTTTTAACCAAAGCACTGTTCAGCTCTGACTAATGGTATGGTGGTGTGGGGGATTGAACCTGGGACTTTGGAGCCTCAGGCATGAGAGTCTGTTTGCATAAGTATTATGCTAT
This sequence comes from Erinaceus europaeus, assembly GCF_950295315.1. Lineage (NCBI taxonomy): Eukaryota > Metazoa > Chordata > Mammalia > Eulipotyphla > Erinaceidae > Erinaceus > Erinaceus europaeus. The sequence goes on from NC_080171.1 coordinate 101,997,075, forward strand.
CTACCCTCCACCCAACTGTCCCAGGTTCTAGTCCAGGTCTGTTGCTTGCCAGCTGTGAACCAGGGCCTTTGAATCCTCTCTACCTCAGTGCCCTCATTCTTAGAATGGGGAGAGAAGTAAGGTAGCTCCTTTTTCAGAGGTGGTTGTGGGCCTGGGGATGGAGCTCAGTAGTGGAGCAATCACTTTGCATGGATAAAGCCCTGGCTTTGGTCCTTAACACCTAATATATATTAGCTGCCATTCTCAGTCTCTGGTTCAGTGCAGACCCATCTGTCCAGAGAACCATCAGTGTCACCTCCTCTGGTCCAGGTCCTCTGCTGACACTGAAGATGGAGCAGTGCAGCTGGTGTGCGGGTCCACGTGGGAAGCACACTTGAGAGGGGGGACTCCAGAGCCAACGGGCTCGTTCCAGCATGGTTTCTACTGGTAGTGGTGGCAGTGGTGGGGGTCAGGGCCAGAACTCTGATGTTGAAGAACTGAGGAACAGAAAGTAGTGTTCTGGGCAGAGAGAGAGATGTGCACGCAGAACCCGGAATATATAGCTTCCCTGGAAGGGCCTTTAGATTCCAGCGTGGCAGGACTGGAAGGGTTGCAAGCACAGCAGCTGCCAGAGAGGGGAGATGTGATTTTATAAAGGAGGTCCAAGTGGCTGGAGTTCAGAACCAGAGGTGAGGAGAGGAGGGGACAGGATGTTGGGAGTGAGCTAGCAAGAGCCTGGCAGCCACGGAGCTGGAGAACCCAGAGAGTCTGGAGCGGAGGGGCTCCCAGGGAAGGAAGAAAGGAGTCAGGTTTGCCTTACAGAGTCAGCTTTCTGGCTAACCAAGGGCAGACAATGGATGTGGGGATGGGGGTGGGGGTGGGGGTGGCTGACAGTGGGAGCCAGGGAAGGGGCTGGAAAGGCTGGAACCATCCCTTAATTACTTGGCAGTGGCAAGGGGGACAAGGGAGAGCTGCTGACTTCTTAGGTGGAAAGTTTGTCAGGTCAGCGTGGAACTGGGGGCTGGGGAGGAGTCTGGCCAGAGTAGGGGTGCATAGCCTCAAGTGGGGATCAGGAACCCCATCCAACCTGAGTCTCAGGCTTTAGAGAGCAGTCTCCGGCCCTCCCCACATCTGCACCCTCTACCTGGGGCATGAGGACATGCTTAATAGGAACCCAACACCCCCCCATCACCACCTATTTGCCCATGATCTGGGACCCTGGAGTGCCCTCCTCAATGTCCTCAGCCATCCTTCCAGACATACCACCCCAAGGTAACTGGGTGGTATGCACAATTCTTGCACACAAGGTTGAATGTCCACACCTGAACACATAGAAAACCTGTGTGGAAAACCTGGATAGGAAAAAAAGGGGACCTTGCAGAGCCAAAGTGTGTGTGTGTGTGTGTGTGGGGGGGTAGTGCTCCTTGTGCAGACCCTGGAAGTCTGGAAGTCTGGAGAAAAACAAGCCCAGTCTTCCAGGTGTATTTGTCCTTTGGAAGGAGTATTTGTCAAGGCAGAGGGACAGAACATATTTTATTTAGCTGTTTGTTAACTTGATTTATAACTTGTAAATACTAAGACACGAGGTATGTGGCCTCTGCTTGCACTTCTGTCTCCACCCCCCCCCCCAGTGCTGCCCACATGCCATGCCCTAAGTCTCACATGGGATGGGGGTGGGGGAACATTGACTGTAGGGAACCTCTAGACTTCAGAGCCTCCTGACCCCAATTCTGCACCTCATTGCACTCCTTCCAGCCCTTCTGCTTCTGCCTGGGATTCTCCAGACTCTTAAAATGCATGTTTAACTCCAGCTCATCCTCTTCCTGGGAACCTTCCCTGTCTGCTCTTAGGACTACCTTTCTCCCTCCCTGGCTTGTCACTAATATAGATATATTAATTGGGGCGGTGGGGGGGGGGGTGGAGGGAGAAGAGGGAGAGGGAATGAAAGAGAAAGAAGCCAGATCACTGCTGGTTTGTGATGATGCTGGGGATTGAACCTGGGACTTCAGAAGAATCTCTGGAATGAAAGTCTTTTGCGTAGCCATTATACTGTCTCCGCAGCCCATCTGTCAATGGTTTTATTCAGACAGGAGATGTGAATCCTTTTCCTCCTAGCTCCTAGAAGCATCCCTCTTCTCTCCCACAACCCCCACTCAATGGCCATCTTGCACGGAGCAGGAGTCCAAGCTAGTCCAGACTTGGGGGACTAACCCCAGCTCTGACTTTCTTGCTGTGTGACCTTGGGAGGCCGCTCCTAGGGCTGCTGTTTGCTCGATTCGTCTTCTGAAACTCCATCCTCATAACTATCTTTTCCAGTGAGGAGGCAGTGTGGAACAAGGATCCCACGTGTGCCCGGCAATTGGCAAGCACTGGGGAAGGAATCCAAAAGGGCAAGAGTTACATCACTCACTTCTTTTTACAGCTGAGCAAACACGCGGAGGAGGCTCAGCGAGGTGAAGCCGGTTGCCCAAGGTCACACAGCCCCCTAGAGGGGGAGGGCTTGGATCATGCTGTCCCCCACTAGGCTCTCCCCCCAAGCTCGTTTTCCCGCGTCTCGGCGGTCCCGCAGGCAGTGTGGGGGCAGTGGAGACAGCACCACCATGCGGACCCCCGCAGGACTGAAAGGGTTAACCGACTCCACCGCATTGGGACGGCCTCCGGGAGAATCAGCCAATGGGCGTGCGCCGTGGTGAGGTAATGCCCGGTCCGCGCCGAGTGGGCGGGGCCTGCGGGACCTGCTGGTGTGCAGTGTCCCTTTCTCTCCTCCTCTTCACCTTTGACCCTGGTGGCCCCGCCCCATCCCTCAGCCACCTGCAGAAACCCAAACCTTGAGGTGGAGGGGCTCGGGTGATCAGGCCCCAGAGAAGTCGGACTCCCTTAAAAATGCGAGGCGGAACCCCGAAACATGCTGCCACCTCTGGGCCTCAGTTTCTCCTTTTGCAAGATGGGAGCTAAAAGACCCAGCAGCCGCAGCTGTCCTCCGGGCAGTTTCTGCCCCCCCCCTTCCCTTGGCCCACACTTTAGCCAGTAAGGCCCTGACCCTCTTCCCGAGGTGCCCAGGCCCTCATATCCTGGGTGCCTGCCCCCAAGCCCTGAGTTTGGTGCAGAAGGCAACAGTCCCTGCCTCCACGGGTATTAATCGAGTTGCTACTCCGGGGCCCTGAATTTGCCTGGTCCGCCACAGGGACTGCCCGCAACCCTCCGCCCTTCCTCGCCCACTGGCTGCGGGGAAATGCTTGCCGGCTGGGCTGGGCACGAAGCGGTTAAAGTTTTTCCAGCCGAGCTGGCACTGCCGCTGCCGCCCGGGCTTATTAGTCAGCTGGCAGGGAAGGGAGGAGGGCGCGGGGAGAGGAGGGGCTCGAGCTGAGAACCGCAGAAAGCTATTCTCAGGGGCTCCCAAGTGTGGGGAGGGCGGCTCAGCAGGAGCTGCTGCTTCCCAGAAAGTTGATTATTTTTAACCCAGGAAGAAGAAAGGAAGGAGGCGAGGGAGAAGGACTCAGAGAAAAGAGCAGAGGAGAGGCGAGCAGAAGAGCTGGCAGGGGAAGGAGAACAGAGAGAGAGAGAAGGGGAGGAGAGTGGCAGGCTCTGTGGTCTTGGAGGGAGAGGCCGGGCCTGTTTGGAGCTAGGGAAGCCAGCTGGCAGGGGTCTCCGGGTGTGTGTATGGGGGCATAGATTTGGAGGGGGTACTGCCACATTCCCCAGCCCCTCCCCCCTCTGATCTGTGGGACGCTCCTTCTGAGCCCCCCCACTTTGACCATCCCCCTTCTGAGCTGATGGTCTGAACACTCCAGGGCTGGGGGTGGGGGTGGGGGTGGGGGAGGGCGTGCAGCAGCTGCAGCCCTGCCCTGGAGCCCCTCTCTGGCGCAGGGACATAAAATCAGCAAGCATGTCCTTGCTGTGTGTTGACACTAGAGGAGGGGGCTGGGAAACCCCAAGGTCTCTGTGGAGAGTGGGGTCTCCCCTTCCCCTGCCTCAGGGTGGAAAAAGGTTAAAAACCAAACTAGACAGGAGGTCTGGGGGACTCCAGGCCAAACAAGACAGACATGCATGAAGCTCAGTCCAGCAGCTGCCCACACCATACAGTGCATGAAATAATGGGAAGGGGGCACAGGTGGGGAGGGCTGGGCTGGGGCCTGACCTCTGCAGGGGGTCACAGGAACTCCCCCACCTCCCACCCCCCCAAAACACAGCCTTGGATCCAGAGTAGTTCACTAGTAGCTGTTAGAGTCAGAATATATGTGTGTAGTGAGTGGGTGTGTGTGAGAAGAGATGGCCAATGTCACAGAGCAGAGACATGCAAAACTACCTCAGGACTCCAGGGGACAATAGTGGCTCCCAGGAGAGTGATGGCAGCCTGGCCAAGGCGGTGGCCTTTGATACCCCAGGAGACTGGCCTTCAAAGTAACTTGGGTGGTGCTGAGCACAGAAATTGGCATCATGGGATGAAGGGTGGAGGAGGCCAAGGAGGTATCAGGGAGGTGCCAGGCTCTGGCTTGTGTGACGGGGAGGCTGGCACTGTCCCCAGGTGGCAGTCAGCCACAGGGAGGGGGAGATCAAGCATTGGGTCCAGGTGGAGGGAGCACCTTGAACAAAGGGACAGAGAGAAGGGCAAAGGGAACTGCCTGTAGTTGTGCCGGAATCTTCCAGAAAGAAAGGTGAAGCCTGTTGATGGGAGGCTCTGAGTGGGAGGGTGAAAGGGCATGAGCCCTGTAGTCCCTGTGAAGCTGGGGAAGCCTGGGCTTAGCAGGAGGGAAAGGTGAGCTCCCCTGCAGAACACTGCGGGCTGGGTTCTTACTGCACCAGCCCCTAGTCTAAGGCTGGAGGGGACACTGCATGATGGGGCCATGTCGGGCTGGACTCTGAGACAGTGTGTGAGTGAGGGTGTGTGTTGTCTGCGCCTGTACTCTAATTGAGGAAGGACCTAGGAGACTACTCCAAACCCTCAGGGAGTGGCTTGCCTAGGCCAGACCAGCCTGGTTGGGTGGTGAATGGAGGGGACTCCAGTTGTTGTTCTGGATATCTGGCACCCCCTCTGGCCCCCATGCTCCCATGCCCGTTGCCATGGAAACTGGGGCCAGCCTCTGAGCCCCCAGATGCTTAGTTTAGAGCTGTCTTAATACCAGGGCCCTATAGCTCAGCCAATTTGGGGGTGGTGGTGTAGGGTGGCATGGGGAGGACTGACTGCCTGCAGCTCTGAACACTTGGGCCTGCACAGCCCTGTGCCATATGAGCCTGTGACTGTCCCCTTTACCTGTCATTCACACTGTCCCTTCACACCCCCAGATGGCTAGACACCAGAAAGCCACACTTCAGACCAAGGGACAGACCTGAATCCAAACTGCTTTCTACCTGGCTATGAACTCCGGCCAGAGACTCTGGCCTCTGCAGACTCAGCTGTGTCTTCAAAATGGGAATAACAGTGGCAGAGGCAGAGGCAGACAACAGACGAAGATGAGGGTAAGGCCCTGAGCAGAAGTGACCTAGCAGGTAGAGAGAGCATATACTGTACCCGGCTTCCAGTCTGCCATCATATGGGAGCACCATGCCCAGCACCAAGGGGAACTCCCTGGATGGTGCAATGGTGCTGTGGCATCTATTCTCTCTTTCTCTTCCTGTAATTTTTTAAAAGGGGGTGTGCTGGTCCACTGGGAGCAGTGGACTTAGGCAGGCATGAGAATCATGGGATGATGATGAAGAGGAGGAGGAGGAAGTGGCCTGTCTCAGGCCTGAAGTGCCCCCTTCTACATGTATAATTGAGCATGTGCCAGCATTACTCCCAGATGGAAAAGGGTAAGATTTGCCACCTTTCACTGCAGACCAGGTGGTGGTATGTTCCTATTTTGCAGAAGAGAAAGCCAAAGCTTCTAGGAATTTGTAACTGACCCTGGGCTCCACAGCAGGCGAATTCAGAATCCCCTTCCCCATTGTCCTCCATTGGGTTCAAGGCTCCTTCCTTGGCCTTCCTGTGGCCAGCACAGCAGCCCAGGCTGGCTGGAGCAGACTCCTCTTTCACACTGGCGGAGCACAAAGGGGGGTAACAGGCTGAGAGAGAGTGCCGCAGACGTGGAGCCGCTCCTCCACGGGCGCTTTCCTCCTGCTTTCTTCCTCTCTGGGCTTTTTGTTAAGCTCCCTTTCAGCTGAACCGGCAGAGCCTGGGTGTTCCAAGCTGACAATAATTGCTGTGTCTAGACAGTGTCTGGTATGAGGTCTCCCTCCACAGTGGCTCCCCAGCCTCCCCAGGCTCCGTTTCCCAGCCTGGCCTGCCGGCCAGTGCCCCACAATTCCCACACCCCTTCCCCTCTCGGGCTGCTCAGGGCCCTGTGCTGCCTACCCCTGCCCTCCTAGACTCTTACAGGGCTCCTTCCCTCTCTTCCCTGCCAACCCCCAGCATACCCGCCCCACCGGGGAGCAGGCAGCCCAGAAACCCTCAGAACAAAGGTGGCTTTGCCTTTGTTGAAGAGGTTGGAACCCTCTCCAGGAGTCAGGGCTGTCTCCCCTGGCTGGATTCCACACTGAACTGGGAAGTTCTGGTCCCTTGTCTTTCCACAGGGCCTGAATGAGAACTGGGAGGTGCCAGTAAAGGAGGGACTCAGGAGGGGGACAAGGAAGAACTCTGACCCTCTGAAGGAGAGAGAAAGTGGTTTGCAGGAGATGCTGCCTGTGGGAAATGACTTTGACCAGTTTTAAGACCTGTTCCAGCTCACACCAGCCACTCTGGAAGCTCTTCCAGTTGTGGGGAGGGACCTGAGGCAGCCATAAAAAGAGTGTGTGGGCTGGGGAGACAGCATAATACATATACAAAAGACTTTTAAATGCTTGAGGCTCTGGGGGCCCAGGTTCAATCCCCAGTACCACCATAAGCTAAAACTGAGCAGTGCTTTCTTAAAAATAAAATTAAAATAATGTTAGTAGTAAATGAATTTTAAAATGACTACTAAATGTGGTCCAGGAGGTGGTGCAGTGATAAAGCTTTGGACTCTCAAGCATGAGGTCTCGAGTTTGATCCCTGGCAGCACATATGCCAGAGAGATGTCTGGTTCTTTCTCTCTCCTCCTTGCTCATAAATAAATAAAATCTTTTTTTAAATGATTACTAAATAACGAATAAGGTACTAAGCAAATAAGTAAATAAATTCAAGAACCAGAATTTTCTCACCCCTTTCCCTGTCCAAACACGCTTTTCCCTGTGCAAACTCTGGACAGATTCCCAGTCCATCTATTGAATCTTTTCAACAGCTCTATCAGAGAGAATGAACCTATGATTTGCCTCATTTCACACATGAGAAAACTGAAGCCCAGAGAGGTTGAGTAACTTGCTCAAAGTCACAGAGGCAGGAAATGGAGGAGTTTGGATTTAAAGCCATGGAGGCTGCCTCCAGAGTCCAGTAATCACCAGTAAGAGGAATATTCAATGCTTGTGGTACACCAGGAGCTAAGAGGAGCACTTTACGTGTTCGGTTTCTTTTGTCCATACATGGATGTAGGGTAGGGTCCAGGACTGTGCCCTGTACACAGATTAAAGGAGCAAACAGCCCTGGTGGTTGTGCAATGGACAAAACATTAGATTCTCAAGCATAAGGTCCCAAGTTCAATCCCCAGCACTGCATATGCCAAAGCGATGTTCTGCGTCTTCTTTCCTCCTCCTCTCAAATATATAAATAATTAAATAAATATTCTTTAAAAAAGCATGTTAGGGGGCTAGGCTGTGGCGCACCAGGTTAAGCACACATAGCGCGAAGTGCAAGGACCTGCACAAGGATCCCGGTTTGAGTCCCCAGCTCCCCACCTACAGGGGGGTCACTTCACAAGCAGTGAAGCAGGTCTGCAGGTCTGTCTTTCTTTTCTTTCTTTTTTTTTCTTGGCATTCAGGGTTATCACTGGGGCTGGGTGCCTGCACTATGAATCCACTGCTCCTAGAGGCCATTTTTTCCCACCTTGTTGCCCTTGTTGTTGTTATTATTGTTGCCATTGCTGGATAGGACAGAGAGAAATTGAGAGAGGAGGGGAAGATAGAGAGGGGGAGAGAAAGACAGACACCTGCAGACCTGTTTCACCGCCTGTGAAGCAATCTCCCTGCAGGTGGGAAGCTGGGGGCCGGAACCAGAATCCTTACACTGGTCCTTTGTGACATATGTGTTTAACCTGTTGCCGTACCGCCCAGCCCCCCAGGTGTCTATCTTTCTTTCTCTCTCCCTCTCTATCTTCCCCCTCCCCTCTGAATTTCTCTCTGCCCTGTCCTATCCAAAAATAAATAAATAAATAAAAAGAAAAGAGAAAAAATGGCCACAGGAGCAGTGGATCCATTTTGCAGGTACCAAGCCCCAGCAATAACCCTAGAGGCAAAAAAAAAAAAAAAAAAAAAAGCATTAAAGGAGCGACCCAGGCCGTCAGGGTGTGGCCAGGTGCGGCTGAATTTGAACTCTGCAGCAGAGAGACCTAGCAGTCCAGAATCTTATAGGGCTGTTGTGCTACTCTGTTGGCACAAAGTATAAGCTCAGTAAGTGGGGCTGGGTGGTGGTGGTGAATCCAGTTGAGCACTGGTCACAATGTTCAAAGACCCAGGATCAAGCCTCTGGTCCCCACCTGCAGGGAGAAAGCTTCACAAGAGGTGAGGCAGTTATAGGTGTCTCTCTGTCCCTCTCCCTCTCTATCTCCTCTCTCCCATGAAAATTCCCTGTCTCTGTGCAATAAATAAATATTTTTTAACTTTAAAAAATATTTTAAAAATAGTTTATTTATTTATAATGAGAAAGATAGGAGGAGAGAGAAAGAACCAAACATTACTCTGGTACATTTTTAAACTTTTAAAAAATATTTATTTATTTTCCCTTTTGTTGCCCTTGTTTTTTATTGTTGTAGTTATTATTGTTGTTGTTGATGTCGTCGTTGTTGGATAGGACAGAAAGAAATGGAGAGAGGAGGGGAAGACAGAGAGGGGGAGAGAAGATAGACACCTGCAGACCTGCTTCACCACCTGTGAAGGGACCTCCCTGCTAGTGGGGAGCCGGGGGCTTGAACCAGGATCCTTATGTCGGTCCTTGTGCTTCCCGCAACCGGGCTTAACCCGCTGCACCACCGCCTGACTCCCAAATATACATATATATATATATATATATATATATATATATATATATACATATATATATATGCTTTTTTATTAATTTTTAAAAAGTATTAATTTACTTATTCCCTTTTGTTGCTCTTGTTTTATTGTTGTCATCATTGTTGGATAGGACAGAGAGAAATGAAGAGAGGAGGGGAAGACAGAGGGGGAGAGAAAGATAGACACCTGCAGACCTGTTTCACCGCCTGTGAAGCGACTCCCCTGCAGGTGGGGAGCTGGGGGCTCGAACCAGGATTCTTACACCGGTCCTTGTGCTTTGCATCACCTGCACTTAACCCGCTGCGCTACTGCCCGACTTCTGCTTTTATTTATTTTCCCTCTTGTTGCCCTTGTTGTTTTTATTGTTGTAGTTATTACTGTTGCCGTCAATGTTACATAGGACAGAGAGAAATGGAGAGAGGAGGGGAAGACAGAGAGGGGGAGAGAAAGATAGACACCTGCAGACCTGCTTCACCACCTGTGAAGCGACTTCCCCTGCAGGCGGGGAGCTGGGGGCTAGAACCCGGATCCCTATGCTTGCTGGTCCTTGCGCTTTGTGCCACATGCACTTAACCCGCTGCACTACTGCCCAATTCCCAATAAATCTATTTTTTTCTTTTCTTTTTTTAAATTAATTAATTTATTTAAGAAAAGAGACATTAACAAAATCATAGGATGGGGGGTGGTACAACTCCACACAGTTCCTGCCACCCAATCTCCATATCCCCTCCCCTCCCCAATAGCTTTCCCATTCTCTATCCCTCTGGGAGCATGGACCCAGGGTCTCTGTGGGTTGCAGAAGGTGGGAGGTCTGGCTTCTGTAATTGCTTCCCCAATGAACATGGGCGTTGACTGGTCGATCCATACTCCCAGTCTGTCTCTGGGGAAGTTGAGCTCCAGGACACATTGGTGGGGTCTTCAGTCCAGGGAAGCCTGGCCGGTATCCTGATGGCATCTGGAACCTGGTGTCTGAAAAGAGAGTTAACATACAAAGCCAAACAAATTGTTGAGGAATCATGGACCCAAAGGTTGGAATAGTGGAGATGAAGTATTGGGGGGTACTGACTGCAGACTCTAGTGTACTACTGCTTTCAGGTATATATTTGCCCTAGTTTATGGATACCTGTGAACATATGCTCTATCTCCTGGAACCTGGTCTATATGGAGAGAGGTTTTGGGACTTTGTTAGGCAGTGAACCACCTGGGATGGAATTAGAGAATACTATGAAAGGAAAGGTCTCACCCAAGTGATGAAGCTGAAGGGTTGTTGTTCCACACCTGAAGTCTCTGGACACAGTCTGGAGTGAAGCATGCTGGGGTAAATCTATTTTTAAAAGATGCTCAACAAGTGTTCCTCTACCACTTCCCACTTCTTCCCTCTGGGCTTTCTAGAGCATCTAGGTGTACATAGCCCAGGCCTGTCTGTGGGAGACAGAAGCCATAGGCTAGACAGAACTGAGAAGTCAGATTTGCTTTGAAGTGGGTCTAATGAAGATATAAGGAACGCAGGGTCTCTAGGAGTCAAGGCTGAAAATCCAAGAAGGCTTCCTGGAGGAGGTTGTCCTGGAGGATGAATAAGAGTTAAGGTTGGGAGGAGTAGAAAAAGTGTTTAGGCAGCAGAATCCATACATAAAAAGATCTCAGAGTGAGAACAGGGTCATAGAACTATTTCACAGGGTAGAATGTGTGCCTGTCCCTGTGCTCAGCCCAGGTTTGAACCCAGCACCACATGGGAGGTACCAGGGTGAGGGGAGATCTCAGAGAACCAGAGCAGCTTTGCCAGGCTGAATAGCAGAGGTGTGAGGGCAGAAAGAGAGATGGAGGGGTCAGGCGGTGGCGCAGTGGGTTAAGCACATGTGGCACTAAGCGCAAGGACCTGCGTAAGGATCCTGGCTGGAGCCCCTGACTCCCCATCTGCAGGGGAGTCGCTTCACAGGCGGGGAAGCAGGTCTGCAGGTGTCTGTCTTTCTCTCCCCCTCTCTGTCTTCCCCTCCTCTCTCCATTTCTCTCTGTCTTATCCAACAACGAACGACATCAATAACAATAATAACCACAACAAGAGCAACAAAAGGGGAGAAAATGGCCTCCAGAGGCAGTGGATTCATGATGCAGGCACTGAGCCCCAGCAATAACCCTGGAGGCAAAAAAGAAAGAAAGAAAGAAAGAAAGAAAGAAAGAAAGAAAGAAAGAAAGAAAGAAAGAAAGAAAGAAAGAAAGAGGGGGGAGCCACTGAGGAAGGGTCTCCTGGGAGCCGGGGTTTGTCCCAAGAAATGTTGGTAGCAGGTCCAACTAACTCCACACCCAGGGTGCAGATGAAGCCAAAAAGTCACGGTCACCTCCAGTGATGTTGGGTGCTGGACTCCAGGTTTGCCTTGGAGGTCACTCCACACACAGGAAGTTGCTGGGGACAAAAGCTGGAAGGAAAGGAGAGGCAGGCTGGGTTGGCAGAGGGACCAGGTGAGAAGGACTTTCAAATGCCAGGTAGAGAGGACAATGAAGGTTCTGGGCTCGGGGAAAGGACACACTGGGATGAAGCCTTTGCAAGATGGATTGGAGGGGCCAGCCTGGCAGAGCCTTTGGCAGAGCCTGGTTCATTCTGCACGGGTTTCCTCCCTGCTGCCCCACGCCCTTCACTCCCACCTGGAGCTGGACAGAAGCCACTCTGGGCAGCCAAGCCCATGCTGCACACCCAGACACACACCTGCCACCTCGGGCCTGCAGCAGACCATGTGACCCTGACCCTGCCTCTGTGGACTCACTGTTGGGAACTGTGGGGCAGTGGAGACAGCACCTGGGGTCTACAGACTGAAGCGCTCTACTGTTAACCAGAGGCTGGGGTTCATGGGCACCTGGCAGCAGCTGTGCCCATATGCAGGTGGGCACTCCAATGCTTGCTGAGATGAACCACTGCTGTGTTAAATATACCTGGCATATCCAAAAGGCCCAATAAGCAGCCCAGGAGGTAGTGCTTGGGTAGAGCTTTAGACTCTCAGGCCTGCTGTCCTGAGTTCAATCCCTGGCATAGAATGTGCCAAAATGATGCTCTGGTTTTCGCTCTATCTGATTAGTGAATTTCTTTCTTTCTGTCTGTCTCTCCCCTCCCTCCCTCCCTCCCTCCCTCCCTCCCTCCCTCCCTCCCTTCCTTCCTTCCTTCCTTCTTGCCTTCCTCCCTTAAGACTCAATAAAGCCCATCTGAGAGAGACAAAGCCCCCCTGAGCCTTAACTCAGCCTGACTTGGACTCAGCTTACCCATCTGGGTGGGGTTGGGTGTCTCCTCTTTTCGTATTCCCTCTTTCTTCCACATAGAGATGGTGACTGGGGGCCTTTGGGCTCAAATCTCCTGCCCAGAAGCTGCACCCAGTCACTGAGAAGCTGTGTGACTCCCACAGTGTACCCCCCACCCTCTAGCACAGGCTAGAATTACTGATGAGGCCCATGACACAGGCCTTATCCCCTGTGTCGCTCCAGACTCGAGCCTCAGGCCTGTGAAATGGGCATTCTGGGCACAGAGGTGGGGGATAGAAGCAGCTGGTCAGGCCACTGCAAGAGGGACAAAGAACGCTGCTTTCCAGCCCCCACTTCCCCCCAGGGAGCAACATGCCCCTCAGTGGAGAACACAGCCCAGGAGGAGCTGGGAGGGGCGCAGCCCCAGTGAGCCGACTGCCAGAAGGCCATACATAATTCATTGCCAAATGGGGCCGCAGGCAGGCAGGCAGGCAGGCAGGCAGGCAGGCGGGGTGGTGTGTGCTGGGGGCTCTCTGGGAGCCTCTCACTTTGCTGACTGCTCCTCACACATCACCTCCTTGCATCCTTGAGGATTTGCAGGGTGCGATCCTGCCCCCCTTTTTTTTCTAGGGAGACCCTGTGGTTCAGGGAGTGGGGGCTTCAGGTTGTCCATGCATGACTTCACATCAGCACACCCAGAGGTCCCCAGACACAGATCTCTCTGTGTAGGGAAGAGATCCCAACACACACACACACACACACACACACACACCTCCACCAACAACAACCAGACAGAGCAAGCTGTGTCTAAGCCAGGCTTAGGGGAAGGTTTGGGGCTCTGTTGTTCCACAGTCCCAGGGCTTCAGCACCTCCCATCCCTCCCTGCTTTCTGCCCCTTGAGGGAACACTTCCTGCTGCGGTTGCCTAGACTTCTGATCCTGCATTTTAGGGGCTCAGTTTATCCAACTATGAAATGGGCCCAGCAGATGCTGTGACCATGAGGCCACAGAGACATGGTGCTGACTCAGAAGGGGTAGCTGCCAAAGAGAAAGTTTCCCATGAAAGTTTACAGACTCTGGAATAACAAAGCTTAGCAAGGGAGGAGAGGACAGGTGGCCAGGTACCTGGGTGGGCTGTGTGTGTGTGTGTGGGGGGTGCATGGGTGTGGCCATGAAAAGACAGGAAGGCTCCTGGAATCTGGGCAGACGTGCTCTGTGTCTTGACTACGATGAAATACATTCAAGTCTGAGTTATTTATTTTTCTTCTTCTTCTTCTTTAGATTGAGGGGCCAGGGAGATAATACACACAGATGTTTACGTAACAGGTCCTCATGCCTGAGGCTCCAAGGTCCCAGTTTCAGTTCCTGACACCACCATAAGCCAGAACTGAGCAGTGCACTGAATGAATAAATAAATATTAAAAAATAAACAGACTGGGCCTAGAGAGAGAGCTCAGCCAGTCAAGAGCAGTGCAAAACATGCTTGTCTGAGACTCCAGAGGTTATAGGTTCAATGCCTGGCACCATTGTGTGCCAGAGCTGAGCAGTGCTATTATGGCCTCTCTCCTTCTCTCTCTCGTAATACATAAATGAATACATCTTTAAAAAATAAAAACCTGGAAAATATGAATAAGGTTGGTGGATTGTGCCAGTGTCCATACCCAATGGTGATATTGTATGCAACTCAGCCATTTAAAAACTGGGTAAGTCTCCCTGGATTGTCTCTGTATTCTTTTTTTAAAAAAAATAATTTTTACTTACTTATTATTGGGTAGAGACAAAAAGAAATTGAGAGTGGAGGGGAAGATAAAGTGGGAAAGAGATAGAGAGACACCTGCAGCTTCACTACTTGTGAAGCTTTCCCCTTGCATATGAGGACCAGGGGCTTGAACCTGTGTCATTGAACACTGTAATGTGTGTGCTTAACCAATTGCACCACTGCCTGGCCACTGGTTTTTGTCTTTTTTTTATACAGTGTCCAGAATGAACCCAAGATCTCCCTCTTGTATGCCTTGTACTACAAAGCCCCTTCCCTGTGTTCTTTCTTTTTTTAAATATTTATTTATTTATTTATTCCCTTTTGTTTCCCTTGTTGTTTTATTGTTGTAGTTATTATTGATGTCGTCATTGTTGGATAGGACAGAGAGAAATGGAGAGAGGAGGGGAAGACAGAGAGGGGGAGAGAAAGAAAGACACCTGCAGACCTGCTTCACAGCCTGTGAAGCGACTCCCCTGCAGGTGGGGAGCTGGGAGCTCGAACTGGGATCTTTACGCCAGTCCTTGTGCTTTGTGCCACCTGTGCTTAACCTGGTGCGCTACTGCCTGACTCCCTGCCTGTGTTATTTCTTATACCCCCATGTCATTAACAATGTAGATTTTAGTTTATTTTTATTATTGCCACCAGGGTTATCACTGGGGCTCCATACCTGCACAAGGAATCTATCATTTCCAATGGATCCCCCACACACACACTTTTTGATGGAGACAGAGAGAACTTGAGAGATAAAGGGAAAATAGAGAGGGAGAGAGACATTTGCAGCACTGCCTCACTACTCCTGAAACTTCCTTCTGACCAAGGGCTTGAACTTGGGTCCTTGTGCACCATAATGTGTGCTCAACCAAGTGCGCCACCACCAGCCGCACCATGTAGATTCTCACAAGTTTGCCAGAACAAGTGAAGCGAAGTGTTGATTGTTGGTGCCACATCCCCCCACTCCCCTCAGCCTTTCAGACCTTAAGGATCAGACATTAGTTGGTATTCTCCAGGCAGCTGGAATTCTCAGCTGTGATTGCTCCTTCCTGCCTCACTTTGAGAGTCCCTGATCTTTATTCCAGAATGTTCTGGTCCTCTCCAACCTTCCCCTAGACAGGAATTCAATACATGCCTGGGAATCTACATAGGCTCAGAAGAACAAGGAGAGTCTTTGTCATCTGTCTGCTGTTTGCCTCCAGCTAGGAAAATCAGCACCCCCACCTCCAGAGGCGCTCATCAGAGTGAGGAGAACCCAGCACCTCCCCCTCTGCCCCCCAGGAGCTAGGGACATGGGAAAGAACACTGCCTGTCTACACCCCATCCTGAGCCTTCTGGTTTACCACATGACTCCAGACAGTCCCTGGCCCCTCTTTGATTTTCTTAGGTTTCTCATTGGAAGCACTAAAGAATTGAACTTGTTTGTTCTCTTGTATTTTTTTTAACTTTTGTTAATAATTTATTTATTTATTTTCCCTTTTGTTGCCCTTTTTTAAAAAAAATTGTTGTTGTAGTTATTGTTGTTGTTATTGATGTCGTCGTTGTTGGGTAGGACAGAGAGAAATGGAGAGAGGAGGGGAAGACAGAGGGGGAGAGAAAGATAGACACCTGCAGACCTGCTTCACTGCCTGTGAAGCGACTCTCCTGCAGGTGGTGAGCCGGGGGCTCGAACCGGGGGCTCAAGCCGGGATCCTTATGCTGGTCCTTGTGCTTTGCCCACCTGCACTTAACCCGCTGCGTTACTGCCTGACTCCTGTCTTGTTTTGTTTTTAGATCTGTGGCTTCAGACCTGTGTAATTCCACTACTCTCTAGGGACCCTCTCTCTTTTTCTTCTCTTAATTTCAGATAGAGACAGAGAGAAGGGAGACCACAGCACAGCTCCACAGCACAGCTCCACAGCACAGCTCCACCACTCAGGAAGCTTCTCCAGGTGTATACAGGGTGTTCCCAGGTGGTGCCAGAGGCTTGAACCTGGGTGTTCAAGCATGGCAAAGTGTGTGCTCTACCAAGTGAGCAACCACCAAATTCAAACTAGATTAGTCCTAAGAGTCTTCCAGGAAAAGGTGGGTCTGGCCCCTGTTAGTCAAAGAAAAGTTTCCTCCATGCTCCGTGTGGGTAAGCAGGAAAAACTGGGGCCACAGCTGTGGACTATGTAACCTTGGGCTCTCTCTGCCTTTCAGCATCAGTGCAGAAAATGTTGCACAAGTTCCAGTGAGTAAGTCACTCACCAAACCTGGGTAGGGTCTGGAGAGAAGCGGTGGGGAAAGGGCTGGGCGATGACTCACCTGGTAGGTAGGGTGTGCTGCCAGGTGTGCTGCTGGGGTTGGAACACCAGCACCACATGGCGGTGTCACAACTCTGGGGGGAGCTCTGGTGCCCTAGTCTCTCCCCCCCACACACATACACACTCTATTTCTCAGAAATAAAAAGGAATAATGACTTTGGCAGGCAAGCAATGAAATCAAGTGTATGTGAGGTCCCTGCACCAGGAAGAAAAAAAAAAAAAAAACCATGACCCTCAACAGAGTTAGATGGGAAAGTCCCAGCAGTGCAGTGGGGGCCCCTGGGATGAGGTGGGGCTGGAGTGGCAGATGGGGACTGAGGACACTGGAGGAGGCTGCCTGAAAGTCAGGGAATAGGCAAGACCAGTCTTGAGCAATCAAGAATTCCAGTGGAAGCCACAGGGACTTTGCTGGAGGCTGGAGGCCAGGGGCTGGGGGCTAGGGGCTGGAGGCTGATGGCTAGGGGCTGGAAGCTGGAGGCTGGGGGTTGGGGGCTGGGGGCTGGGGGCTGGGGGCTGGAGGCTGATGGCTAGGGGCTGGAAGCTGGAGGCTGGGGGTTGGGGGCTGGGGGCTGGGGGCTGGGGGCTGGAGGCTGATGGCTAGGGGCTGGAAGCTGGAGGCTGGGGGTTGGGGGCTGGGGGCTGGAAGTCAGCCTAACCAAGCACAAAGGCTCCTGGCAGGAGAGAGGTAAATGTTCAGGTGGTAGGGAGAGGTGTTTGTTGCTGAGGCTGAGGCAGCAGAGACCTCAGAAATCCATCTTTGAACTAGGACAACGGGGAGCCTTGCAGGTCTTTGAACAGCCTGTGGGTTTTTTCAGAAGAGAAGGCTGAGAGGGAGCCTTTTCGGAGAGATGCCCACTGCAGGGAGGCCTTGCACATGTTAGGCAGACACCCTACTGCTAAGCCATCTCCCCAGCCCCCAGCTTGGTATTTTATTTATTTTTTAAAGATTTCTTTATTAACATGAGAGACAGGGAGAGAGAGACATACACAGAGAGGGAAAACCAGAGCATCCTCTGGCACATATGAGGCTTGGGGATCTAACTCGACCTCAGACTTCTAAGTCCAGTGTTTTAGCTACTGTGCCATCTCCCAGGCTGCCCCATTGGCATTTTAAATAAGGAAAAATATATAAATAAATAAACAACTCTAGAGAAATTCAGGAAGAAATAGTTGGATTAAATAAAGGACTTCTAAACAAATATCCAGACAACCAGCAGGAGCACGAAAAGGTGTTCAACTGAGGTTGGGGAAATGACTCAACTGGTAGAGCTTCAGTCTTGCACGCTTGAAGTTCCCAGTTCAATCTCTGGCACCACATATACCCAAATTATGCTTTAACTTTCTCTCTCTCTCTCTCTCTCTCTCTCTCCCCCCTCCCTCCTTTCCTCCTTTTTCTTTCTTTTTTTAATTTTTATTTATTTATTTATTTATGAGAGGGATAGGAGAGAGAGACAGAGAGAGAGAGAAAGAATCAGATATCACTCTGGTACATGTGCTGCCGGGGATAGAACTCAAGACCTCATGCTTGAGATACCAACGTTTTATCCACTGTGCCACCTCCCGGACTACCCTTCCTCCTTTTTCATATGCAACAAATCTTCTAAAAAGGGAAAAGGTGTTCAAATTCATGACCCTTCAGGAGAGAGAAGACCACAGTGACTCTAGAAGAGTCAAAGTGAAGAAGACTAAACACTGTCTCGAGCTGGGGAGCATATGAAGGCAGGAGTGGGATCGAGAGAGCACTGTGAGAAAGAGTATCCAGTCTACTCAAGCTGAAGGTCCACTGCCCATGGGCCCAGTGCTTCCATTCCAGGCTCACTCACACAGGAAAGGCAAACTTGTGCTCACTGGATGAGCCCTGGGAAGTCCACAGCGGCAGTATTTGTAAGAGCCCCAAGGATTTGTGCTCTAGAATGGAGCATCTGAAGATGGACAGTTTAGAAGCATACATGACAAGATGGAAGAAGGTCACAAGCTTGGCGTGCAAAAGGCATCATTTATATTACCTAAGATAAAAATAGTAAAACTAAGGGGCCGAGCAGTAGCGCGGCAGGGTAAGCACACATGGCGCAAAGCTCAAGGACTGGCATGAGGATCCTGGTTTGAGCCCCTGGCTTCCCACCTGCAGGGGGGTCGCTTTACAGGCGGTGAAACAGGTTTGCAGATGTCTGTGTTTCTCTCTGTGCTATCCAACAGCAATGACAGCACTAACAACAGTAATAATAACAACAACGATAAACAACAAAGGCAACAAAAGGGAAAAAATGGCCTCCAGGAGCACTGATTCATAGTGCAGGCACTGAGCCCCAGCAATAACCCCGGAGGCAAAAATAATAATAAAATAAAATAAATAGCAAAACTAATTGACAGTGTTAGGAATGAGGATAGAAACTACCCTCATGTGGGAGGGGGGTTAGTGACTGGGGATTTGGAAGAGAGAGACATCAATGAACTGAACAGTCAGAGAACTGGCTAGAAACTACTTTCTGGATTTTAGGGATCTGGACTCAATTGTTGCCAGATACAAAGTCTGCTCTGAAAAGCCAGTGCAGACAAGGGGGTGTTCCTGAGCCCCCATTCCTTGTCAATACAGACCATCAGCTGTCAAGGAGCAGCCTGGGTTCTGTGGTCCAAACTGGGCTGATGAGCCCAGTACAGCTTCTGCTCAGGACAGCGCCTTGTCCTGCACCCATGACCCTGTTGACCAGAGACCTGGCTTGATGGGGAAGAGAGAGGCATAAAGGGTGACAAAGGACTGTCAGTCTAGACCAGATAGCAAGACCCTCACTGGGAGAAAAGACCCTTGCAGGAGTGGAGAGTGGTGGGCAGACCCCTGGCACCAGCTTCCAGGGAATGGGGTGGCAGCTGCAGTGGCCACAAGCCACAGAAAGCTCACATCCAGGCCTGATTTTGAGCACAAGGACCTGAGTTTGCACCTTCACCCTCTCTACTCCATTGTTTTGCAACAGGTACACGATCAAGGCCACTCACTGCTTCTGAGACGTGGACAAGTGAAACCCAAAGCAGATGCCAGAGAAGGGTCTCGCTGGCACAAAATAGTTCATAGAAAAAGCCATCAGGGGGAGTCAGGCAGTAGCGCAGCGGGTTAAGTACTCATGGCGCTAAGCGCAAGGACCAGTGTAAAGGTCCTTGTTCGAGCCCCTGGGTCTCCACCTGCAAGGGAGTCATTTCAGACCTGTGAAGCAGGTCATTCAGACCTGTGAAGCAGGTCTGCAGGTGTCTGTCTTTCTCTCCCCCTCTCTGTCTTCCTCTCCTCTCTCCATTTCTCTCTGTCGTATCCAACAACGATGACATCAGTAACTACAACAATAAAACAACAAGGGTAACACAAGGGAATAAATAAATAAATAAGATTTTTAAAAAATTATAAAAAGAAAAAGCCCTCATGTGGATGCTCTACCCTGAGTTGAATGCTGTATGAAGAGCCTACTGAGACTTCCCCACAGAAGGGGACAGAGTTCCAGGAAATGAAATGCATAGGGCAAGTCTAGTTTTCATGTAGGAAGCACCTCTTGAACCACAAGATACCGCCTGGCCTCCGCCAGTGACACAGATGATGGCAAGGGTTCACTAAGGTGCGCAGTAAAAGGAACTCTGCTGTCACACTGCTGGTGGGGATACACACCGAGCAGCCTCTGCGGACGACAGTACGCAGAGTTCTTAAAAGTGGAAATACCAGTGGTCCAGCAATACCACTCCTCAGCTTAGATCTAGAGGTCATGAACACACTGATTCAAAGGACATATGCATCCCTGTGTTCACAGCTGCATTATTCACAAAAGCCAAGGAATGGAAGCAGCCTAAGGGTTGTTAATGGCAGATGAAGAGATTATGGGGTAGATAATCTATGGAATATTACTCTGCAATTGAAAGTACTATTATCATATCCTTCAGGACAAATTGGAGAGAACTGGAGGTAGATTATGGCTAGTGAACTAAGGTGAAAGATGGTTGGAATCTGTGGAATATAGAGGACTACAGTAAATGAGCTTGAAAATTAAAAAAAGACAACATAGTAGCAAACTGTCTCATAGACTTTGTAAAAGCTATGGTGCTTATTGGGGGAGGGGCACAAAATGCTGGTAGTGGGTACAGCATGAAACTGTCTGAAACATAAAACTTAGTAAGCCACTATTCAACTGCTAATAAAAGTAATATAGAAGAAGAGGAAGAGGAGAAGGAGGAGGGGAGAGAGGAGGAAGAGGAAGAAGATGAGGAAGAAGAGGAAGACGGCCAGAGGGAGCACTGTGGGCCAGGTATTGTGTTCAGAGCTGTAGTGCACTTCATTCAGTCCTCCCACTCACGGGCCAAGAATTCAGACAGGACTATTATTTTAGGCAAATAATAATAATCAGTCTTTTAGTTGGAGTGTGTAGTGCTTTCACATATAAGTTTTCTTTATATTTATTTATTTCTACCAGGGTTATCACGGGGGCTCGGTGACAGCACTATGTATCTGCTGCTCCTGGTGGCCACATCATCCTCCCCCACTTTTCCCTGTTTTTTCTTTATTATTATTTGACAGGATAGAGAGAACTTGAGAGAGGAAAGGGAGATGGAGAGGGAGAGAGAAAGATAGCCACCTGCAGACCTATGAAGTCCCCCCCCCCCCCCCCCCCCCCCGTGCAGGTGGGGAGTGGGGGTGGGGCTTGAACCAGAGTCCTTGCATATGGTAATGTGCACACTTAACTGGATGTGCCACTGCCCGGCCCCCTGCATATACATTTTTTATTCATATATTTTTAAAAGACTTCATTAATTTTATGAGTGATCAGAGCACCTTCAGCACATGTGGTGCCAGGAATCAAACCCAAAGCTTCATGTATGGGAGCCCTGTGCTTTACCCTCTGAGAGACCTCGCCTGGCCCATTACTTTTATATTTAATGCATTTCGGGTGGTGGGTGAGTTTGTGTCTATCTGCTCATTTGCTAGTCATTTGTCTTCTCTCCTCTTTACTGCCTTCTGTTGGGTTAGTCAAGGACAGACAGACCTTGCTCAAATGGCCATGGGTTACTTACTTATAAACCCACTGCAGGTTGAAAATACTGGAAGTAGGGAGTCAGGAGGGCGGTAGCGCAGCATATTAAGTGCAGGTAGTGCAAAGTGCAAAGACCGGCATAGGGATCCTGGTTCAAGCCCCTGGCTCCTCACCTGCAGGGGGTTCAATTCACAGGCGGTGAAGCAGGTCTGCAGGTGTCTATCTTTCTCTCCCCCTCTCTGTCTTCCCCATCTCTCTCCATTTCTCTCTGTCCTATCCAACAATGATGACATCAAGAAAAACAACAATAAAACAACAAGGGCAACAAAAGAAAATAAATTTAAAAAATTAAAAAAATACTGGGAGTAGAAATATTTTCTGAAGCTGCAGCCCACTGCCAGCAGAATTAGAGGGTTTCTGCTGAATGTTGATCCCCCTGCCCCACCCCACCCCCACCATCATAGCCAGAAAATAGTAAGTCAAATCATTCTGAGTCAGGGACCCTCCACATTCTGAAGCCCTGGAGGTTGTGTTTTACAGTGAGCAGAACACCAAACCTGAGTGTATAAGGTCCCAAGTTCAATCCCCGGCATTGTACATGATAGAGTGATGCACTAGTGTTCTCTCTCTCTTAATTTCTTTACTGAGGGATTAATGGTTTACAGTAGATGGTAAAATACAATAGTTTGTACATGTGTAACATTTCTCAGTTTTCCATATAACAATTCAACCTCCACTAGGTCCTCCTCTGCCATCATGTTCCAGGACCTAAACCCTTCCCGCCACCCCAGAGTCTTTTACTTTGGTGCAATACCTCTCTCTCTCTAGTAAATACAAAAACCTAAAAGCTAAATCATTCCATCCTATATTCTCTGCTGCTTTTTAGCAGTATTGCCTCATATTTCTGGTTGCTACACCAGGAACTACAGTATAGGCTCCTAGGTTATTAGTCTGCCTACTAACAATGGTGCAGTTACCCCTGAAGATGCAGTCAATTATGGGGTCCTGACACAAACAAAGATTCACATGTAACTTAGAGTTAGTAGGTCTCACATCCAAGGAGACAACCAGCTATAGCCGACTGCTGGTTGAGTCTGTGAATGTAGAACTTTTAGGTTGGAAAAGAAAAAAAAATTGCATGTAAGTGGACCTTGAAAGCTGTCAAACCACTGTTGTCTAAAGTCAACTATATGTTATCCCATGTGTTATGTGGGAGTTTTTCAAAATATAATTCTGTTTCCTCTTCTTCCATCTTTTGTGCTACAGTAGTTACATATTTCATTGCATTTATATGTGTTACAAATTCCAAAATGTTCTGTTACTTTTGCCTTAAGGGATTAATTTTTTTAATATTTATTTATTTATTCTCTTTTGTTGCCCTTGTTGTTTTATTGTAGTTACTCTTGTTGTCATCATTGTTGGATAGAACAGAGAGAAATGGAGAGAGGAGGGAAAGATAGAGAGAGGGAGAGAAAGGTAGACACCTGCAGACCTGCTTCACCGCTTGTGAAGCGACTCCCCTGAAGGTGGGGAGCCAGGGCTCGAATTGGGATCCTTATCACCAGTCTTTGCGCTTTGCGCCACATGTGCTTAACCCACTGTACTACCACCCAACTCTCGGATTAATTTTTTTAAAGAAGTTAAAAAAAAGAAAGTAGCTTTTTAAATCTACTTACATATCATCTTCAATGTTCTTTGTTTTATTTTCCTCTAATCTAAAATGGTAGTGTCATTTCCATTAAGCCTCAATACTTTCCTCTAGCTTTTCTTGTAATCTGGACTCACCGTCAATAAATGCTCTGCTTCTATTTAATCAAGTATGTTTTGTTTTTTCCCTTTTTGAAAGACATTTTCTCCAGTAGCATTCTCAGCTGACAGACTTTTAAATTTCATGATTTTTAAGGCATTCCATTGTCTTTTGACTTGCATTGTTTTTATGAAAAATCTGCTGTCTTTTGCATCATTAATTTTTTAGTAATGATTTGACACAGTTTTATAATTTATTTATGAGAGAGAAAGAGAGAGGAGCAGAGCATCACTGTAGCAATTTAATACTAGAGATTAAACTCAAGACCTCGTGCTCTTAGATCCAAGGTTTTAGCCACTGTGCCACTTCCCAAGTTGCAGTAAACAATTAAAAAAAAAAAAAAAGATGTGGGATAGAGTTTCATACCCATAAATAATGCGTGCAATTCAAGATGCCCTCCACAGAGCTTCTATCCCTCCACCCTCATAACAATCATGATTCTTACAGAATCTGAAAGACAGTTTGGTTACAATTTTGTTTTGTTTTGCCAGTTCATTGATCCAGTAGTGTATATTCCACACATACGTGAAACCATCTGATTGTTGTCCTTTACTTATTTCCCTTGGCATAGTCTCCTCTATTTCCATTTTGCCCCAAACAACACAATCTCATTCTTTTTTTTTTTCTCTTTGCCTCCAGGGTTATCACTAGGTCTCAGTGCCTGCACTAGGAATCCAATGTTCCTGGAGGCTTTTTCCCCCATTTTGTTGCCCTTGTTGTTATTGTTGCCATTGATGTTGTTGAATAGGACAGAGAGAAATTGAGAGAGATGGGAAAGACAGAGAGGGGGAGAGAAAGACTTCTGCAGACCTGCTTCACCACTTGTGAAGCGACCCCCCTGCAGGTGGGGAGCCGGGATCCTTCTTTGTGCTTTGCTCCATGTGCTCCATGTGCGCTTAACCCTCTGTGCTACCCCTGGACCCCCAATATTTTTTTATTGCAGAGTGATGTTTCATTATATATATATAGCCTGTAACTACATCCTCCAGTCACCTGTGAATAGGCTGTGTCATTGTTTTTGTATACATTGTCTTTTTCTTTTTCTAGTTGTTGTCCAGATCCTCTCTTGATCATTGCTTTAAAAAAAATATTTTGGTAATTTTATTTATTTATTTTCCCTTTTGTTGAGCTTGTTGTCTTTTTTATTGTCACTGTAGTTATTATTGTTGTTGTTACTGATGTCATTGTTGTTAGATAAGACAGAGAGAAATGGAGAGAGGAGGGGAAGACAGAGAGGGGGAGAGAAAGACAGACACCTACAGACCTGCTTCACCGCCTGTGAAGTGACTCCCATGCAGGTGGGGAGCCAGGGGCTCAAACTGAGATCATTGTGCACACGTGTGCTTAACCCGCTGCGCTACCGCCCGACTCTTGATTATTGCTTTTTAGCAGTCTGACCACAGCATGCTTAAAAATAAATTTCTTTGTATTTATTCTGGTTAAAATTTACTGAACCAAATTATTTTTCTAACAAAACTTATAATACTGTAGCTAAGGAAGCCGGGTGGTAGCGCGGGTTAAGGGCACATGGCACAAAGAGCAATGACCCGTATAAGGATCCCAGTTCGAGCCCCTGGCTCCCCACCTATGGAGTCGCTTCAGAGGCAGTGAAGCAGGTTTGCAAGTGTCTATCTTTCTCTGTCCCTCTCTGTCTCCCCTCTTTTCTCGATTTCTCTCTGTCCAACAACAACAGCAATAACAACAATGATAATAATAACAACAACAAAAGGAAAAAAAAATAGGGCAACCGGTGGTAGCGCAGCAGGTTAAGCACAGGTTAAGCACAAGGACCAGTGTAAGGATCCCAGTTCGAGTCCCTGGCTCCCCACCTGCATGGGAGTCACTGCACAGGCGGTGAAGCAGGTCTGCAGGTGTCTCTCTTTCTTGCCTCCTCTCTGTCTTCCCCTCCTCTCTCCATTTCTCTCTGTCCTATCCAACAATGATGACATCAATGACAACAATAAAACAACAAGGGCAACAAAAGGGAATAAATAAATATTTTTTAAAAAGGAAAAAAATATCCTCCAGGAGCAGTGGATTGTAGTGCAGGCACCAAGCCCCAGTGATAACCCTGGAGACAAAAAAAACCACAAAACACTGTAGGCTAATATCTCATCAAAATATTTTCTGCCACATTCTCTCTCTCTCTCTTTTGTCTCCCAGACTCCAATTACACATATATTAAAATTCCTTGGAGAGGACCCATATTATGGAGGCTCTGCTTATTTTTCAATCATTTTTCCCTTTGTACTTCAGTGTGGATTAATTTCTATTGATCTGTCTTTAAATTCACTGTTCCTTTTACTAGATTCAGTCTCATCTAGTGAATGTTTATATAGCTGTTAAGCTCATTCCAGGAGTTCACATTCTGTATTTACAGTTCAAAATGTGATCTGATTCTTTATTTTTAAGTTTCCATATCTCTTCTTTCTATGGGTTGAGCTATGCTCCCCTCACCAATAAAACATGTTGAGGTACTCACCCCTAGCACCTTGGATTATACATTTATTTGGAAATTTCATTATAAAAGCAATTAATTAAGATGAGATGATACTGCAGTAATATGGTCCTTAATTCAACATAACTGGTAAATTCACAGGTATAGGTGTGTGTATGTGTGTGTGTGTGTGTTCTGGGGTTGGGGTAGTGCAGCTGATTAAGTGCACATGGCGCGAAGTGCAAGGACTGGTGGAAAGATCCCAGTTTAAGCCCCTGGCTCCCCACCTGCGGGGGGGGGGGGTCACTTAACAGGCAATGAAGCAGGTCTGCAGGTGTCTTTCTCTCCCCTCTCTGTCTTCCCCTCCTCTCTCCGTTTCTCTCTGTCCTTTCCAACAATAAGAACAGCAACAACAAGCATAACAAGGGCAACAAAAATGGGGAAAATTACCTCTAAGAGCAGTGGATTCATAGTGCGGGCACCAAGCCCCAGTGATCACCCTGGAGGTGAGAGAAAGAGAGAGAGAGAGAGAGAGAGAGAAGAAGAAGAGAGAGAGAAAGGGAGAGAGAGAGTAGAATGTGAAGATGGAGGTAGAGACTGGAGTGATGTGAGCTGGGTGGTGTCACACCTGATTGAGCATACATGTTTCAGTGCACAAAAACCCAAGTTCAACCTCCCTGTCTCTACCAGCAGGGGGAGCTTTGCAATTTGTGACGTAGGTCTTCAGCTGTCTCTCTCCCTATCACTCTTTTCTCTATTTCTGGCTGTCTCTATCCAATAAACAAATAAATATAATATAGAAAAATAATTTAAAAAAAAAAAAAGATTTGGGGTAGGGGTAGATAGCATAATGGTTATGTTAAGAGACTCTCATGCCTGAGGCTCTGAAGTCCCAGGTTCAATCCCCTGCACCACCATAAGCCAGAGCTGAGCAGAGCTCTGGTGTTTCTCTCTGTGTCTCTCTCTCTCCTCTCTTTCTGCATCTCTCAAAAATAAAATAAATAAAATATAAAAAAGAAACTAACAGAAAGCATTTTTTAAAAAATAGAGAGATTAGAGGGATGTGCACATAAGCCAAGGAATGCCAGCCATCACCAGAGCTAGGAGAGAGGCAGGAACAGTTTTTCTCAGAGTCTTCAAAAGGAATTAACCCTGACAACATCAGAATTTCATACTTTTAACCTCTTGACCTATAAGGGAGTAAATTTCTATTGTCATAAACCGAGTAGTTTTGTTTTCACGGTTATTGCTGGGGCTCAGTAGTGGCAGCACTGCTCCTGGCGGCCATTTTCCCCATTTTATTAGATAGGCCAGAGAGAAATTGAGAGGGATGGAAGTGGTAGACAGGTAGAGAGAAAGATAGACACCTATAGAGTTGCTTCACTGACTGTGAAGTGCCCCCCCCCTTCAGGTGGGAGGTGGGGGCTTGAACCCAGGTCCTTGCACTTAGAACCCTGTGAGCTTAACCAGATGAGCCACCACCTGTCTCCCTACCAAGTAGCTTGTGCTTTCTTCAGATATACTCTTGAAATTCCCTTTGTCTCAGGTGGGGGCAGATAGCATAATAGTCATGCAAAGAGACTTTCATGCCTGAGGCTCCAAAGCCCCCCGCACCACCATAAGCCAGAGCTGAGAAGTGCTCTGGTAAAAAAAAAAAAAAAAAAAGTCCCCTTGTCTCTGTTCACTGTGATTTTTCAGAGGCTTAACTTATTCATTTTGTTTTGCTTCATCTGTTTGTGTTTGACCAGAGTACCACTCAGCTCTGGTGATTAGTGGTGCCAGAGATCAAACCTGCAGCCTTTTGCATTCAAGTCCTGTGTGCTGTCACTGCACATCTCCTCAGATTGCTTTTAGACTTTCCTGAGGGCAGATATCTTTTGATTCCTACTTCTTTTTTTAAAAATATTTTATGGGAGTCGGGCGGTAGTGCAGCGGTTAAGCGCAGGTGGCGCAAAGCACAAGGACCGGCGTAAGGGTCTCCGTTCAAGCCCCAGGCTCCCCACCTGCAGGGGAGTTGCTTCACAAGCGGTGAAGCAGGTCTGCAGGTGTCTATCTTTCTCTCTCCCTGTCTTCCCCTCCTCTCTCCATTTCTCTCTGTCCTATCCAACAATGAAGGCATCAATAACAACAACAACAATGACTACAACAATAAAACAACAAGGGCAAAAACAAAGGGAAAATAAATAAATAAATAAATATTAAAAAAAAATTTTTATTTATGTTATTTTAATGAGAGAGAAAGAGAGAGATCCAGACAGAAAGACCAGAGCACTATTCAGTTCTAGCTTATGATGGTACTGGGGATAGAACCTGGCACCTTAGAGCCTCAGGCATGAAAGTCTTTTTGCATAACCATTATGCTCTAACCCCAGCCCTGATCCCTACTTGGAGGGTTATGGTAGCCCAGAATCTCAATGCAAAGGTTATCTTTCGAGAATGATCTACAACAACAAAACAGGAAATGACAGGTTGTGGAGAAAAAGGGAGCCCTGTGACAGTGCTGGTGGGAATGCAAACTGGAAGGGACATAGCGCCTTTCTTCTTGCCGTATTAGTCACAATAGCCAAACAATGGAAACAGCCTAAATAGCCCATCAGCAGATGACTGGATAAAGACGTTAGGGGACATATACTCTATGTAAGAAGGAATTTCCAAAAATTAAGCCCCTCAATATGCTTATAGTGTGTGCTTATAATATGATTATGGTGCGTTTGTAAGAAGGCCCCAACATAGACCAGAAAAACTGAAAATAGAAGGGTGAAGAATGTGCAGAAAGATTGAGCATGTGCCAGAGTTTGAGATGGTGCAGATGGCAGGGCCAGGTGGTGGGCACACCTGATTGAGCACACATATCACAGTGTGCAAGGACCCAGGTTCAAGCCCCTGTCCCTACCTGCAGGGGGAAAGCTTCATAAGTGGTGAAGTAGTGTTTCAATTTCCTGTCTCTCTCCCTCTCTGTCTCCTCCCTCCTCTCAATGTCTGGTTGTCTTTATCAAATAAATAAAGATTAAAGAGAAAGAGAGATGCTGCAGGTGGCTGTGCTGAAGGACATGTAACTGAAAACAAAATGGAGATAAAGATCAGACTGGACTTGCTATAGATGAGTACAGCAGAAGGCCAAGAAAACTAAAATGCTTTTTATGGAAAATACAATGTGCCTAATTATATCTATAGTAACATCTTTTTAAAATTTCTTTATTGAGGGGTTAATGTTTTACACTGAACAGTAAATACATCTTTTTTAATCTTTATTTATTGGATAAAGACTGCCAGAAATTGAGAGGAAGGGGAGAGAGAGAGACAGAGAGACACCTGCAGCCCTGCTTCACCACTTGTGAAGTGCTCCCCCTACAAGTGGGGACTGGGGGCTAGAACCTGGGTCCTTGTGTACTGTAACATGTGCACCCAACCAGGTGCGCCACCACCCAGCCCCGTTAATTGTATCTATAGTAACCAAGGTTAACTACCATATTTTGTTTTTGTCTTTCTTGCTTGCTTGCTTGCAATAGCTGCCTGCCATGTCAGATTCTATAGCCTAGGTTAGCTTCTACCTTTCTAAACAGTATAAAACTAGAACTCAACCTTTTTCAGGGCCAGGGGTTTTCAGAGTAATCTGAACTCTTAGTCCATACAAATAAACTCCTTTCTCCTTTACCCACCTAAGCTCCAGTCTTTGGATTTCCAGCATAATTCCCTAACACATAGACTACTAATCTGCAATCAGAAAAGATGACATTGTGGTCCGGGAGGTTGTGCAGTGGATAAAGCACTGGATCCTCAACTATGAGGTCCTGAGCAGCACATGTACCAGAGTGATGTCTGGTTCTTTCTCTCCTCCTATCCTTCTCACGAATAAATAAATAAATTATTTTTTTGTATTTTCTTTTAAAAAATATTTATTTATTTATTCCCTATTATTGTCCTTGTTGTTTTATTGTTGTAGTTATTATTGTTGTTGTTATTGATGTCGTCATTGTTGGATAGGACAGAGAGAAATGGAGAGAGGAGGGGAAGACAGAGAAGGGGAGAGAAAGATAAGACACCTGTAGACCTGCTTCACTGCCTGTGAAGAGACACCCCTGCGGGTGGGGAGCCAGGAGTTCAAACCGGGATCCTTTCTTACTCTGGTCCTTGCATTTCACGCCACGTGCGCTTAACCTGCTGTGCAACCGCCCGACTCCCCATAAATAAATTCTTAAAAAAAAAAAAAAGATGACATTGTCTCCTTTGATAAAAAGGGGTTGGAGGGAGTCGGGCAGTAGTGCAGTGGGTTAGGCGCATGTGGCGCAAAGTGAAAGGACCAGCATAAGGATCCCTGTTCGCATCCCTGGCTCCCCACCTGCAGGGGAGTGGCTTCACAAATGGTGAAGCAGGTCTGCAGGTGTCTGTCTTTCTCACCCCCCTCTGTCTTTCCCTCCTCTCTCCATTTCTCTCTGTCCTATCCAACAACGACAACATCAATAACAACAACAATAATAACTACAACAATAAAACAACAAGGGCAACAAAAGGGAATAAATAATATTTTTTAATAAAAATAATATTTTAATAAAAAGTTAAAAATATTTTGAAAAAAAGCATTGGAATTTGAGGTGATTCTGTCTAGAGAATTAAGTCAACAAGTAAAATGAAGCTATGGTGCTGCGGTGTCTCTCCCTCCTTTGTCTCTCTCTGTAGCTTTATCTAAATGAAGCTCTGGTGCTGCGGTGTCTCTCCCTCCTTTGTCTCTCTCTTTCTGTAGCTTTATCTAAATGAAGCTCCGGTGCTGCGGTGTCTCTCCCTCCTTTGTCTCTCTCTTTCTGTAGCTTTATCTAAATGAAGCTCCGGTGCTGCGGTGTCTCTCCCTCCTTTGTCTCTCTCTTTCTGTAGCTTTATCTAAATGAAGCTCCGGTGCTGCGGTGTCTCTCCCTCCTTTGTCTCTCTCTTTCTGTAGCTTTATCTAAATGAAGCTCCGGTGCTGCGGTGTCTCTCCCTCCTTTGTCTCTCTCTTTCTGTAGCTTTATCTAAATGAAGCTCCGGTGCTGCGGTGTCTCTCCCTCCTTTGTCTCTCTCTCTTTCTGTAGCTTTATCTAAATGAAGCTCTGGTGCTGCGGTGTCTCTCCCTCCTTTGTCTCTCTCTTTCTGTAGCTTTATCTAAATGAAGCTCTGGTGCTGTGGTGTCTCTCCCTCCTTTGTCTCTGTCTTTCTGTAGCTTTATCTAAATGAAGCTCCGGTGCTGTGGTGTCTCTCCCTCCTTTGTCTCTCTCTTTCTGTAGCTTTATCTAAATGAAGCTCCGGTGCTGTGGTGTCTCTCCCTCCTTTGTCTCTCTCTTTCTGTAGCTTTATCTAAATGAAGCTCTGGTGCTGTGGTGTCTCTCCCTCCTTTGTCTCTCTCTTTCTGTAGCTTTATCTAAATGAAGCTCCGGTGCTGTGGTGTCTCTCCCTCCTTTGTCTCTCTCTTTCTGTAGCTTTATCTAAATGAAGCTCCGGTGCTGTGGTGTCTCTCCCTCCTTTGTCTCTCTCTTTCTGTAGCTTTATCTAAATGAAGCTCTGGTGCTGCGGTGTCTCTCCCTCCTTTGTCTCTCTCTTTCTGTAGCTTTATCTAAATGAAGCTCCGGTGCTGTGGTGTCTCTCCCTCCTTTGTCTCTCTCTTTCTGTAGCTTTATCTAAATGAAGCTCCGGTGCTGCGGTGTCTCTCCCTCCTTTGTCTCTCTCTTTCTGTAGCTTTATCTAAATGAAGCTCTGGTGCTGTGGTGTCTCTCCCTCCTTTGTCTCTCTCTTTCTGTAGCTTTATCTAAATGAAGCTCTGGTGCTGCGGTGTCTCTCCCTCCTTTGTCTCTCTCTTTCTGTAGCTTTATCTAAATGAAAAGATCTGCCTTGAAATAGTGAAGTGGTAAATGCTGGAGACTCCAGCTCCATTATTTATGAACAAGCAGCTTTGGAAAAATGTGTTTTATAGGTTTTGTCCAGATTTTAGTATTATTACCAGCAGAAAGTGGATATAGGCTGTTCTACTACCAGTAAACCTGACCTTTGTAAATCACTGCCCTGTGCTGCCTAAGACTTATTATTAATGCATGTATTTATTTTAAATGATAATCCAGGGTTTTTTTTTTTTTGCCTCCAGGGTTATTGCTGGGGCTCGGTGCCTGCACCATGAATCCACTGCTCCTGGAGGCCTTCCCCCCCTTTTTGTTGCCCTTGTTGTTGTAGCCTTGCTGTGGTTATGATTGTTGTTGTTGATGTTGTTTGTTATTGGATAGGACAGAGAGAACTGGAGAGAGGAGGGGAAGACAGAGAGAGGGAGAGAAAGACAGACACCTGCAGACCTGCTTCATCACCTGTTCTTCTTCTAGCGTTTGCCCTTCTTCCGTAGCCAGTCAACAGCGTCAGGTTGAGCCTGATGTAAAGTTTCGAGACCTCCTTTGAATCTGGAGAGGTGGCAGTCGTTGACTATGTGGGTCATAGTCTGTCTGTAGCCGCAGGGGCAGTTCAGGTCGTCTCTGGCTTCCCAGCGGTGGAACATAGCAGCGCACCGGCCATGGCCTGTTCGATAGCGATTGAGGAGGGCCCAATCATAACGTGCTAGGTCAAAGCTGGGTTGACGCTTGCAGGGGTCTGTGATGAGGTGTTTGTTCTTTACCTCAGCTGACTGCCAACTCTATTTCCAAGAGTCTGGAACAGAGAAGTTCAGTGTAGGCGTAGGGGACCAGATTGGATGACAAGACGTCAAGCGTTGGACAGGGTGGGCGAAGATATCCGCGTATATTGGCAGGTCCGGTCACCTGTGAAGCATGCCTCTGCAGTTGGGGAGCCGGGGGCTTGAACTGGGGTCTTTATGCTGGTCCTTGTGCTTTTCACCATGTGTGCTTAACCTGCTGTGCTACCGCCCGACCCCCAATTCAGGTTTTTTTAAGGAGTCATGAGGTTCATGATCAATAATATTCTTTCTTTAAAATTTTAAAACTATATTTGCTAATGGGGGGGGGAGGAGACAGTGAGGACTAGAGCATCACTGGCACATGGGATGCCAAGGGTTAAACATGGGACATTATGTTTTATATATAACATTTAACATATATATTAATTAACTTATTATTGGGTAAAGTCAGAGATAAATTGAAAGGGGCAGGAGAGATAGAGAGGGAAAGAGACAGAGAGACACATGCAGCCCTGCTTCACCACTCATGAAGCTTTCCCCCTGCAGGTGGGGACCAGGGGTTTGAACCCATGCCTTTGTGCACTATAGTGTGTGCGCTTAACCGGGTGCACCACCACCTGGCCCCCAACAATCCAGTTTTATTTATTTAATGATAGAGAAAGAGAGATCGAGGGCAGGGATAGATAGTATAAAGGTTATGCAAAGAGACTCATGCCTGAGGTTCTGAAGTCCCAGGTTCAATCCCCTGTACCACCATAAGCCAGTGCTGAGCAGTGCTCTGGTAAAGAGAGACAGACAGACAGACAGACAGACATATAGACCAGATCACTGCTCAACTCTGGCTTATGATGCTTCTGGGGATTGATTTAGGACTTCAGAACCTTAGGCATGAAAGTCCTTTGCAGAACCATTATGCTGTCTCCCCAGCCCAAGACATATAATTTAGTGCTCATGGCAGTTCTCGTTATATACCTGACATTCAAAATGATATGGTTCAGTGGAATGTGACATGCTTTGCTTGGGGGGTTTGCAGCCAGCAAACCCTGATATTGAGTTCTGACCCTGATACCACAAAGCCCTTCAGGTCATGGACATGCCTTTTTTAACAGGAACAGCAGTCCCTACCCATAAGACCAGGGACAGAAGTGAAATGTTCATGAATGGGAGCTGTACAAGCAATGAATTACATGCCTCCCTCCCTGCCAACAACATGACAGCCAGCCAGACCCAAGGGCAATCTTGAAGAGCTCCTTGTGCTCTCTGCACAGACCTGAAGACTCAAGCTGAGGTCCACAAGTTTGTTTCTTTTTGTCGAGTCTGAGGTCCCTGTGCTGATGCAGGCTAGGACCCTCACCTTTTGGGGGCTAAAATGTGCCTTCTTCCCTGCAGCAGGAACTCAGTTCCCAGCTAGGATTCCTGCCAGCTCATACAGGGTCGCCTCAGGTCCTACTCAAATGGACAAAACCCACCAGGCTTAAACAGCAACCAAACAGGAGAAGATTGATACCCCTGGTATTTATAGAGGGTTCCCCCACTGAAGGACAGAGACCACTGACACAGCAACCAAGCAAACAGAGGGGTCTGCTGTTCTTTAACAGAGCTCTGGGGGTCAAAGTTGCAGGCTGGGCCTGTCTCGTGGCTTTGGGCAAGTGCCTGCCCTGTCTGACACTCCTCCCTGCATAGAAAGAAGCAGAAAATGGGAACCCTGACACTTAGCCTTGATCACACCTCCAACAAGGCAAGCAATTGCTCTCTGCCTCAGTTTTCTTATCTGTAACACAGAGTGCCCACTCCCTTCTACACCAGGTTGTCACAGGGCCCTTAAAAATAGCAAAGTATGAGAAAAGATTTGGAACACCACACTCCCAGATCTCAGACTATATTATAGGGCCATTGTAATCAAAACTGCCTGGTATTGGGACAAAAATAGACACACTGACAAGTAGATTAGAACTGACAGCCCAGAAATAAGTTATCTATATACACAATATACAGCTATTAAAAAATGATGAAGTCATCTTCTTCACCTCATCTTGGATGGAGCTTGAAGGAATCATGTTAAGTGAGATCAGCCAGAAAGAGAAAGATGAATATGGGATGATCTCCACTCATGGACGAACGTTGAGAAGTAAGAACAGAAGGGGAAACACAAAGCAGAACTTGGACTGTGTTTGGTGTGTTGAACCAAAGAAAAGGACTGGGGTGGGGGGAGGATTTTCAGGTCCTGGTACATGATGGGGAAAGGACTTAGACTGGAGGTGAGAGTCTTTTGCAGAAAACTGAGAATTTTTATACATATGCCAACAACTGTATTCAGTATACACCATTCATCTCTCCCTATCCCACAAAAATTAATAAATAAGTAAATGAAGTATGAGAGGCAAGTAGTGACACTCTGGTAGAACACACACGTCACCTGAGAGAGGGCTACGGTTCAAGCTCCCGGTCACCAATTTCAGAGGGGAAACTTAATGAGTTGTGGAGTAGTGCTACAGGTCTCTCTCTCTCTCTCTCTCATCCACATCTATCTCTCACTGTCTATCAAAAAGAAAAAGAAATGGCTGTCAGCCAGGAAGCATGAGGCCCTAGCAAGAATCCCAGTGGCGGGACTGGGCAGTACTGCAAACCACTTAGTGTGCATGCGAGGATCCAGGTTCAAATCCCTGATCCCTACCCACAGAAGAAAAGCTTCAGGAGTGGTGAAGCAGTATGGCAGGTGTCTCTCTCCGTCTCTCTCTCTCTCCCCACCTTTCTCAATTTCTCTCTGTCTCTATCAAATAAAAGAAAACAGGAAAAAAAAAAAGTCCACAAAGAGGAGTGAATTCATTTTGCAGGTACCCAGCCAAAATAACAAATAAATAAACAATAAACCCTGGTGTCAAAATATAAACAAATGTTTTTTAAAAAACTATAAGGGTAGTGGGGTTCAATGGCAAAGTGACAGCCTTGCATGTGTGAGGTTCGGGGTTCAGTCCCAGGCACTGCATAAAACCAAGTGACTATAACCGAGTACCGTGAAAGCTAAAATAAAGAGTCATGTATTGCACCCCAAGATCGACAAGCTTGCATCGTGCTGGGCAAGCTCAACAGCCTGGCATTATAAGGGCAAGTAGGGGAAATGGAGCCAGCCCCCCTTGGGGGGAGAAATGAGGGCTTTCAAAGAGAGACAAATAACTTGCAATTTAAATGCATAAGAGACCAGGCTGTGCCACCCTGTAGGCAGATAGATGCAAATGATATGCAAATGGCCCCGAGTCAGCCTGGCTTTGCCAGTGTCCTCTGCCAAGCAGCCGGTTATGGGGTTCAGCCAGGTCTGATCTGTGCCAGAAGCTCACATCTGGGGACCAGAGGCCTTGGGGTGAATGCTCAGTAACACCTCCAGAAAGCTTTCCAAGACTCAGCAGGATGTAGCCCCACCCCCCTTCACCTGGCTGGGAGCCAGCCTTTAGACTCACCACAAGAGGGGGTGCCTTCCCTCCCTCCAAGGGGCTCACCTCCCTCACTGCTGCTCCCTAGAGATGGCACAGAGCCTGGCACTGAGTAGGTGCACAGTGGCTGCCGATAGAGTACACGCAGAAAGGCAGACTGGGTGAGTTCATTTCTCAGTCCTCCTTGGGCCAAAAGAAGGTGTTTGGAACCCTCTCAGAGGGCTTTCAGAGGGGCAGTCATCCAACAGTGGGTGACTCAGCCTTAGTACCTTGCTGACCGTGAAGTTTAAGGAGTTGAGGTGTGTCCATGGACTTAACCTCACTCGTGAGATAGGAAAAGCTGCATCTGCTTGCTGGAATGCTATCCTCAATCACCACTCCCATCCCAACATCCTGGGGTGGGCCAGGACCAGAGGCAGAACAAAGTTTATCTTGGCTGATGAATGAATGAATGAATGAATGAATGAGTGAATGAATGAATGAATGAATGAATGAATCAGTGAATCAATGAATCAATGAATACATGCAGAAGTAAACAACACTTTCCAGAAATTGTCCATAAGCCTTTGCCTCGGCTCTCTGTGCACAACCCTGAGATGCAGCTGCTGCTCTTTGTCTCCTTGTTGAAGCAACTGCTGATGTATCCTTGGGTCTGTCAACTTGAGGGACATAGCAGACACTCAGTGACACACAGTATCCCCTTGTCCCACCTCTTACTTGAGCAGCAATATTAGGTTGCCACCCCAATTCACACTGAGTGTGCTGCCTCCAGTCCTGTTTTTTCTGCCGCAGGACACTTGCCAAGTCTCCCCACACACCACCCCTGCCCCCAGCCCCAAGAGACTGTCAGCAGTGAGGTAAGGAGCCAGGGGGAGAGGTGCTCCCATTTCGAACTTTAGGAAGACATTTCCGGGAGGTGCTCTGGCTGCTTCTAGAGTTTCTGGTGGAATTTGTAGCATAATGGTTCTGCAAAAGACTTTCATGCCTGAGGCTCCAAAGTCCCAGGTTCAGTCCCCAGCACTACTATCAGCTCTGGGGGAAAAAGGTGCCCTTTTTAAGGATAAGGTGTTGGATACACATGTACAAAGCCCTGAATTCAATCCGCAGCATTGCATATGTCAGAGTAATGTTCTGGTTCTCTCCCTCTCCCCTCTCTCACATTAATAAATAATATGATCTGGGGGCCTGGCAGTAGTGCTCCAGGGTGAAATGCACATAGTATGAAGCACAGGGACAGGCACAAGGATCCTGGTTTAAGCCTACAGAAGTTGGGGTGGGGGGAAGGGAGGAGTCACCTCACAGGTGGTGAAGCAGGTCTGCAGGAGTCTTTCTCTCCCGCATCTGTCTTCCCCTCCTCTCTCAATTTCCCTGTCTTATCCAATAACAACTGCAGCAGCAACAACAACAATAAAAAAAAAAAAAAAAGATGGCCACATTGTGCAGGCATCCAGCCCCAGCGGTAACCCTGGAGGCAAAAATAAAATAAAACATAATACAATCTGAAAGAGAGAGAGAAAGGGAGGAAGGGAGGAAGGAAGGAAGAAAGAAAGAGAGAGAGAGAGAGGAAGGAATGAAGGAAGGAAGGAAGGAAGGAAGGGAAGAAGGAAGGAAGGAAGGAGAAAAGAGTTCCTGGTGGAATTACTCACACACTTGGGCTTCACTTTCAAGGGATCCCCCAACTAGGCCAGAGGCAGCTCTAAAATCTTGTTGCGCCCACAGCTGTGCATCTCACAGATATGAGATGCACATGAGAACAGTACATCTGGGGCCGGCAGTAGCTCACCAGGTTAAGCGCACTTAGTGCAAAGTGCAAGGAACCAAGCAAGGATCCTGGTTCAAACCCCGGCTCCCCACCTGCAAGGGGGAGGTCACTTCACAGGCGGTGAAGCAGGTCTGCAGGTGTCTATCTTTCTCTAGCCCTCTCTGTCTCCCCCTCCCCTCTCAATCTCTCTCTGTCCTATCCAATAAAATGGAAAAAATGTCCACCAGGAGCAGTGAATTTTTAGGCAGGCACAGAACCCCAGAGACATAAATAAATAAATAAACAAACAAATAAATAAATAAAAATTTAATTTAATTTTAAAAAAGAAAGGAAACAGTACATCTTCCTAGCCAAACCCTTTTCATTTATAAACAAGCATTAAGCAGTGGTTAATTTAGCCATTCACTTAACAACCATCTAGGCCTTCTGCTCTGTGCAACATCCTGAAGACACCTCCCTGCCCTTGGCTATAAGTCCTACTCGCTGTTGGGTCCGGAGTGTGTGTGTGTGTGTGTGTGTGTGTGTGTGTGTGTGTGTGTGTGTGTTGGGGGCGGGGGTTGACAAGGGCTCTCTTTGAATCCTCAGTCTGCAAAACCTGATCCCCTGGAGGCACAATTGTGCCATTTACACACAAGAAAGTCTGTACCCAGATTCAAGGGAGACATCAGACAACTGGTAAACTGTGCAGCTGAGAACTCACCCCACAGCTCAGCCTGCACTGCAGAGAAATACCTGTCTGGAGGCAGCTGGTGGATATGGCTGTGGGCTGTATGAGAGGCGTCCAGGAGGGCTGCCCAGGAGCCCCAGGATCTGGCCTCTGTCTCTGTTCAATAGAAATCAGACCGCAGCCACAGAGGCAATCTTCTGCTTAACCACATCACAATAAAGAAACGAGTGGGATGTACTCGAATAATACTTGTATGTAACCTAACAGCCAAAAATATTATCATTTAGGCATGTCATAAACAGTTAAAATTATTAATTGGAGATATACTTTTTCCTTTCTTCTTCATGCTAAGTCTTCAAAATCTGATGTGTATTTTGCATGTCAAGCACACTGTAGTCCAGACTGTGATTCCATTTCAGCTAGCTGGTGGCTGCTGGCTGCTGGCTGCCACACTGAATAGTGTACCCCTAGGACACCACCCCCCCTCTCAACAAACACACACATCTTATGTGACCTTGGCCAAATCTCTTCCCAGCAGGTCTTTCCAGAGAGAGAGAGAGAGAGAGTGAGAGAGAGAGAGAGAGAGAGAGAGGGATCACAGCTGTGCTCTGGCAATATTGTTATGGTTACAAGTTTGGAGAGATACACAACCTTTCAGAAAAGTCTTTACAAACTGGAGCACTGGGACCCCAGCCACCAGGGAGAGGGTGAGGGGCAGGGAAAAGGCTGACCCAATTCATTCTCTCCCTTGGCTTGGCTCTCCCACTCCCCTCACCACACCTTCTGCCTTGTGCTCTTGGGAACTCTAGTTAAGAGTCCATGGAAATCAGATGACTTGCCACCACCAGGTTAAACTGCCAGAGGGGAGTCCTGCTCTGAGTGTTTGCCTCCTGGGAAGGTGGTAAAGGCTGGGTTTAGAGGCTGGGTTGGAACAGCTGCCTTAATTTTGTAAAATTTAGAGAAAGTGCTCAGAGCTTGGAAGGGAGCAGCGGCTCCCTCCTTTCTACCTCCGAAGGCAACACCATGCTGAGAACGGGCTGCAAGAAACAGATCAGCCTTGCCTGCCTGAGGGAGTGCGGGCTGGGTGGGGAGGTCGCACTGGGAGCTAACTGCTGTGCAGCAACTCAGGCAGCTTGGTGCCTGGGCTGGAGGGCAGGCACAGCAAATTCAAAGAGGGCTGGAAGGGAGTTTGAATCAGGTGTGTGGCTGCAGGGCAGACCGCTTCAGAGGGCCACCTGGACCTTAGATGGCACCCGTGATAGCATTCCAGCCCGGGGTGCAGAATGTTCTGGATTCCCGCTGCAGACAACAAGCCTGCCAGAGGAACCAGACCTGGCTGCACAGTGTTCCTCAGCAAAAAAAAAAAAAAAAAGAAAAGAAAAAGAAAAAGAAAAAGAAAGAAAGAAAGAAAGAAAGAAAGAAAGAAAGAAAGAAAGAAACAAAAAAACACCACATCAATTAGATGGAAACATGGCAACTCTATTCCATCTACCGAGTATTCAAGAGGCCTCTACTGATGCTCTGATGTGGGGAATACAGAGAAGAAAAGGCATCTCTCTCTCTCTTTCTCTCTCATACACACACACACACACACACAC
The DNA here is from genome assembly GCF_950295315.1 of Erinaceus europaeus. Lineage (NCBI taxonomy): Eukaryota > Metazoa > Chordata > Mammalia > Eulipotyphla > Erinaceidae > Erinaceus > Erinaceus europaeus. The sequence continues at coordinate 102,036,754 of NC_080171.1, forward strand.
ACACACACACACACACACACACACTTCCAGCAATCCTGCAAATTAAACAGCAGAAAACTCTCCTGCTACTACAAAACACTGCTTGGAAGGGGTGGCTAAAATACAGCAAACATCCTTTTAAATGCATGGCTGAGTTTGCAAAAAAGGACTGAGCTCCCTAGAGATAAAAACAAAAACAAACAGATAACAAAATGGGGGGGGGGGTGGTAACTTGAAACCAGAGCAGGAATCAAGAGGAGGACAGGAGCTGGTGGACTGACTTGGCCTGAGCAGGGTGGGGGCTGTGTTTTCAGCAAGCTGGAGACCAGATTTGACTGTCACTATGGGGATAAGGAAGTGCTTCGGAGACACACAAAGCAGGGAGTCGTCCATATGACCTGCCTTCAAAACAGACTCTGAATGCAGGGTTCTGGTCTCCGTGCAAAGGTGAACAGTGATTAAAACAAAACAGTAATAAAGCAGAAGGCACGGAGGTGGCTCAGGGCCAGAGCACTGGACTTGCATGCAAGATATCATGAGCTCTCAGTTTCCGGCTCCAGCTTCAAACATACCAGATCTGGCCCAGTGGAACTCTGGAGTCAGTCTCTCTCTCTTCTCTCTCTCTCTCTCTCTCTCTCTCTCTCTCTCTCTCTGTATCATAAAAACACATAAAATAGGGGCTGAGTAGTGGCACGGCTGGTTGAGTGCACATATTGCAGTACACAACAACCTAAGGGTTCAAGCCCCAGGCCCCCACCTTTTGGGAGGATGCGTCATGAGAGGTAAAGCAGTACTGCAGGTGTCTCTCTTTCTCTCTATGCCCCCCTTACCTCTCAATTTCTCTCTGTCTCTACCCTAAATAAATAAATATAGTCTTGGGGCAGGGGAGATAGCATAATGGCTGTGCAAAAGACTCTCATGCCTGAGATTCTGAGCTGCAATGTTCAATCCCCAGCACCATCATAAACCTGAGTTGAGCAGTGTGCTAGACACAAAGAAAAAAATCTCTTTTGTGCATACCTCCTCTGGCTGAGGGTGGAAAGCAAACTGCTCTGGGCACTTGTAACCATTGACTTAGCCTCAAGAGGACGAGACTTAAATTTTCATTACCACACTTCCCTTGTGCTCCAGAGACTCTCCTAACAAGAACTTCACACACAAAGGGCTCCCTGGCTGGAAATGCCCTTGGGCACTGGGCAGAAACAAAAGCAAACATTCACTACAGAGCTGCTGCCATAACCTGGGCTGGCCCTTTCCAAATGACAAAGGTCCTTGCAGAAGAGCTTAAGGAAAAAAAAAAATCACAAAACAAAAACAGGCATGGCAAAACTAGTCTGAAACCTGGACACTTTCCTCCTAGTCTCACCCCCTCAGGAATTTAGATGGCTGACCTGAGAGAAAGAAGCCACAAGATATCTGTATTAAAATGACTGAGAGAGGCAGGAAAATGGCTCACCAGGTGGAGCTTAAACCTGGCTGTGCCTGAGGTCCCAGGTTTGAGCCCCAGCACCATCTAGAAGCACTGCAACCCCAGGAGAAGTTCTTCAGATGCTGGAGCAGTGCTATGATGCCTCCCTGTCTATGTGAAATAAAGACAGGAGAGGGGAGTTGGCACTTCAAAATAATAAATAAATAAATATAGGGAGTGGTCTGGGGAGTTAACACAGCAGTGGAATACAAAACTTGCAAGCATGAGTCTTAAATTGGTACCACTGCATATGCTGAAGCAATGCTCTGAATCTCCATTTCTCCCTTGCTCTGATAAATATTTTTCAAAAAGATATGTGGGAAAATACAAAAAAATAATTAAATATAGCAAACAAAAAAACCTGTCACAGTTGTTGAACCAATAGAAGCACAATGGTTTATTCCATAGAGTGGATAAAAACAAGCGTCTTCAGTAGTTCTGAAGATGGTACAATGGATAAAGCATTGAACTCTCAAGCATGAGGTCCTGAGTTTAATCCCTGGCAGCACCTGTACCAGGGTGATGTCTGGTTCTTTCTCTCCTCCCATCTTTTTTGTTAATAAATAAAATCTTAAAAAAAAAAAAAAAAAAAGCCTTCTCTGAGAAAGAGTAGAGACCATGTGTATTGAAAGTAGAGACAGGGACAGTTTGAACTTGGGGTAAGTTAAGGAAATGTTTTTATTGTAGTTGTAATTATTATTATTATGCCATTACTGCTGGGGCTCAATGCTAGCACTACAAATCCACCACTCCCAGTGGCTTTTTTTTTTTTTTTTTGATAGGACAAAAAGAAACTGAGAGGGGCAGGGGAAATAGGGGGAGAGAGAAAGATACCTACAGACCTGCTTTACTGTTCATGAAGTGCCCACCCCCACCCCACAGGTGGGGAGGTAGAGATGGGGGGTGGCTCAAGGGGTCTTCACACATGGTAATATGTGGGATCAACCAGGTGTGGCATTGCCAGGCCCCTAGGAAATGTCTTCTCATTGACTATCAATAGCCCACACTGGTAACCCATTTAGTTTGAATTTCCAAGCAGGAGACTGAAAGATACTTCCCTGCAGATCTGAGAAGCCCAAGAAGAAAGACCTAAAGGCAGGATAGCAGGAGTTACACAGAGTAAGAGCTCGTCTTGACCACCCTCTCCTGAAGTCTGGGTGGGCAGCCAGCTCTGAGTGCTAAGCTTCTGAGAGAACTTTTGTATGCAAAAGCCAAGAATAATCATGCACAAAGGAAGTTCCTAATTCAGAGACAAACAATATCAAGTAGTAAAGAAAAACCTGGAGGGCGGGAGTAGATAGCATAATGGTTATGCAAAGAGACTCTCATGCCTGAGGCTCCGAAGCCTCCGGGTTCAATCTCCCCCCCCCCACACACACACACATCACCATAAGCCAGAGCTGAACAGTGCTCTGGTGTTTCTCTCTGTATCTTTCTCTCTCTTCATCTCACTCAAAAAATAAAAAATAAATAAAATACTTAAAAAATTTTTAAAAAGAAAAACCTGGAGGTAACAAAGATGGTGATGACAGGAAGATAAATATCATTAGTGTCATGAAAGACATTAAGGATATATCATATTAGATAGGATGTTGTTAGAAAGGAATGTTCTAAGAACAAAAAATACTTCCTGGATAGCTCAAATTTAAAACTTAGTGGAGGGATTGAGAGATAGAGTTGCAGAGAAGGGAATATTCAAGAAAGTAGACTGAAGAACAAAGCAAAGGAGAGAAAAGACATGTAAATTAAAGAATCATTCTGGGACATTTATCATTGACATAAGAGCACTCACAGAAAGAATAAAGAAAACAGAAGTGGGAATAGCCAAATAAGTTATTCTGAAATTTCTCTGAATTGCATATGTTTCTAGATTTTAAATGTCCATCAAGGAAACCAGGTGATAACTCACCAGGTAGAAATCACATGTTACCCTTGGCGCCCCATCTGGAGGGGGAACGCTTCCTGATTGGTGAAGGTCTACAGATGTCTCTCTTTATCTCCCCTTCTCTATCCCGCCTTCCTCTCTCAATTTCTCTCTGTCCTAGCAAAATAATAATAAATAAATAATTTTAATCCTAAAAAGGGTTTATCGGGAGTCAGGCAGTAGCACAGCGGGTTAAGCGCAAGGACCAGCCTAAGGATCCTGGTCCAAGCCCCGGGGGATCCCCACCTGCAGGGGTGTCGTTCCACAAGCAGTGAAGCAGGTCTGCAGGTGTCTTTCTCTCCCCCCTCTGTCTTGCCCTCCTTTCTCCATTTCTCTCTGTTCTATCCAACAACAACGGCATCAATAATAACAATAATTACAACAATAAAACAACAAGGGCAACAAAAGGGAATAAATAAATAAATTTTTTTTTTTAAGTTTCTCAGACTTAGAATTCTATAGGAAAGGAGAAAGGGTGAGACATGTGATGGTAACAATATTAAATGTAGATTCTAAGTTCAGCAGTGAAAGAGCTGAAGTTGCTTGCCCCTAAGGGTCGGAACATGAAGAGATCTGGGGATGAAGGGCAGGAGACCATGATATTTGATAAGAAATGTACAGACAAGTTGATGCTTTCACCTGTCTACATGCATACATGTTTTAAAATACTTATTTATTCCCTTTTGTTGTCCTTGTTGTTTTACTGTTGTAGTTATTGTTGTTATTGATGTCGTTGTTGTTGGATAGGACAGAGAGAAATGGAGAGAGGAGGGGAAGACAGACAGGGGGAGAGAAAAACAGACACCTGCAGACCTGCTTCACCACTTGTGAAGCGACTCCCCTGCAGGTGGGGAGCCAGGGTCTCCAAATGGATTCCTTATGCTGGTCCTTGCGCTTTGCACCACGTGTGCTTAACCCACTGTGCTACCGCCCAAACCCCTACATATATTTTTTAAAGAGGAGATATATTTGAGCAATACATTTCTCACATATTCTTTGAGCAATATATTCTCATATATTCTTATATGCCACTGTGTCCACTCAATTCCACCAAGTCTACAAGAGTGTTGGCCAGCTGTCTGTCCTAGCCAATTCTGCATGGACTATGACCTGTTCCAGGCAGGCACAGCCTAACAGCATGTCTGCCTCTACCTCTCCCCACAGTGGACTCTCCTGTAACTGTTGGCATTTGAAATCCTGTGGGGCCCACTCAGTACTCAGGCATGTGCAAGATGTTGACACAAGATTGAAAAGTCAATTGCGATTAAGAAGTGGTAGTCAGTTCAATAATACACCTTCACCTTTGTTCTCTCTCCTTTCCTTCTTCCTACTCTAGCACTGCTAGGACTGCACCCGCTCCTCCATTAGTGGTATTTCACTTCCAGCTCAGTTCTGTTTGCTCAAGTCATAGACAGCAACCTTAAGAAGCAGACCTTAGTTTGGGTATTGTTTTGGATTATTTATATCCTACATAAAAATGAAAGACTGAATGTCTCCCCTTAAAGATCAGGAGCACAATATCTGTTCACATTACTACACAATATCATAAGAGAATTTCTAGCCAGTGATAAAGCATTAAAGCAAAACATATACCTTTAAAAGAAAGTCTTCTATTGACACACAGTATATCTGTGTAAAAAATTCAGTAGAACATCATTTAAGTTAATATATCCTTCATAGTCACAACAAATAATTGGAAGTTGGAATTAACAAACAGCACTGAAAAAAAAAAAAACTTAGATATAAATCTGTATGCTAAAGTCTGGAAAACAATGAAAGAAAATTTAAAGTACTCAGATAAATGAAGAGGTATACCATATTCATGGACTGGAAGGCTCAAGATTGCAATCAACTGTCTCTAATTTTATCTACATGTTAAATGTAATTTGAAACAAAATTCTAGCAAGGGTACTACTAGACCACCAGACATTTCTCCTTAAGTCTGGAATACTGCCAATACTGATGAGTAACTACCATGACTTTGACAAAATCTCAGGGGTTTGGGCCTCTGGCCAAGTGTATATGATTTCATACTGTTAAAGCACTCATCTTATCCCTGGGATTTTTGGGTTTCTGTAAGGTTTTTTTTGGGGGGAGGGATGAATAAATAAATAAGGCATAAACAGGTATCTACAAAAACTAGGATTCCACAAATGATCCTGAGGAAATAAAGAAGACAATTATCTTGCAAAGGGGAATACAGAGAACTTCTTTGGGTTAACTTCTGTGGTATTTTTGAACTATGAACCATGAGTATTGGGGCTAAAGAATAGTTTCTCTATTGTACCAAAGCAAAGGACTCTAGGGAGGGAGAGGGAAGGAAAGGAGGGTGAAAACCTTGGGGGCCTGGTACGTGATGAAATTGTGTGCACATGCCAGTGAATGCACTGTAAAGCATTAACCCCCTCAATAAAAAGGGAAAAAATAGTTTCTCTTGATAAATAACTTCTATTATTATTTCTTTATTCCCAGGGCTGTCACTAGGGCTAGGTGCTAGTACTATGAATCCACTGTTCCAGGTAGCCATCTTTCCTTTTTTTTTTTCTTTTTTCTTTTCTATTTTATTTGATAGGACAGAGAGAAATTAAGAAGGGAGGGGGGGAGAGAGAAAGAGAAAGATAGATACCTGCAGACCTCCTTCACCACTTGTGAAGTTTCTCCCCTCCAGGTTGGAAACATGTTGGGGGGGTGGGGTCTCAAACCCAGGTCCTTGCGGATGTGTGCTCTCAATCAGGTGTGCCACTGCCCAGCTCCCACACTTAACATTAAGAAACAAACAAACAAAAGAATAAGCTTTAGTAGGGGGTCAGGTGGTGGCGGTACACTGGGTTAAGCACACATAGTACAAAGCATAAGGATCCCGGTTTGAGCCCCTGGCTCCCTACCTGCAGGGGTGTTGCTTCACAATTGATAAAGCAGGTCTACAGGTGTCTTTCTCCCTTTCTTTTTCTTTTTTTCTTAAAGATTTTATTTATTTATTCATGAAGGAGAAGAGAGAAGGAGAGAGAGAGAGAGAGAGAAAGAACCAGACATCACTCTGATATATGTGCTGCTGGGAATCAAACTCAGGACCTCATGCTTGAGAGTCCAGTGCTTCATCCACTGCACCACCTCCCTCTCTATCTACTCTCCTCTCAATTTCTGGCTGTCTATCCAATAAATAAATAAAGATAATAAATTTTTTAAAATAATTAACAAATTGGATTTATTAAAATGAAACTTTCTCAAAAGCTACATTCATTTATTTAACAGGATAAAATGCAAACTGCAATGTAAGAAAATATATTTTAATACATATTTATGACAAAGACTTCATATCCAGGATACATGAAGAACTCCTACAAAGAAATATGAAAAAGACAACCTAATCTAGAAAACAGGCAAAAGACTTGTGTAAGAACATCAAAATATAGGGTCTCCAAATGACTAATGAATATCTTAAAATGTACTTGATATCTCTAACTTGATATCAAGAAAATGCAAATTAAAATCACTAAGAGATGCCATGATTTACTTTGGAAATTTAAGGTTGTTTTTTTTTTAATTTGATACCAAATTATTATACAATTAATAATAAATAGTAATTATTTTTGTGCCAGCAAAGATGCAGAGCAACTGGAATTCTTTTTTTATTTTTTATATTTATTTATTTATTCATTCATTCATTCCCTTTTGTTGCCCTTGTTTTACTGTTGTAGTTATTATTGTTGTCATCCTTGTTGTATAGGGCAGAGAGAAATGGAGAGAGGAGGGGAAGACAGAGAGGGGGAGAGAAAGACAGACACCTGCAGACCTGTTTCACTGCCTGTGAAGCGACTCCCCTGCAGGTGGGGAGCTGGGGGCTGAAACCGGAATCCTTAGGCTGGCCGGTCCTTGTGCTTTGCGCCACCTGCACTTAACCTGCTGCACTACCGCCAGACCCCTGCAACTGGAATTCTTATAATCTGTTGGCTGGACAATAAGTTGGAACAGCCATCTTGGAAAACAAATTTGGCCTAACTTCTCAGGCTGAATGTATGCCAACGCATGTTAAATATAGAAATGCATAGATACACCTAACAAGAGATAGGTATATGAATATTAATGGAAGTTTTATTCATTAACAACCCTGTCTCTGTTTGAGTTCTGTAATAATGCATTAGGTTGAGTGACTTATAAATAAAAGAGAATAGTTGCTGAAGTCTAGAAGTTCAGGAACATCAAGAAGACCTGGGTGTCAGCATGATTGGGTTCTGGTGAGAATTCTCTTCTGAGTTTCAGAGTGCTGACTTTTCTTGTCTCCTCTCTGGGTGGGAAGAGAGCTGGAGAGTTCTCTGGGCTTTAATAATAGCACTAATCGCATTCACCTTCCCCATACCATCACTCTGGGGCCTGGGATTTCAGCAGGAGAACTTTGCAGGGACACATTCAGTTTGTTGCACATCCAAAACAGGAAACAACCATTAATTATAGACTGTGTAGCTAAATAGTGAGATTTACACACGATGGAATACCAAACAACACTAAAAAGGAGCCAACTGTTGTTACACAGCACATTGTTGAATCTTTCAAACAATGATGAATGAGAGAAGCCAGGCACAAATAGCTGCCCTGAATGATCCCACTCAGGAAGTTCAAATCCAGACAAAACTCATCTGTGGTGATAAATCGGACTCATGCCTATCTTTTTTTTTGGGGGGGGGAGTTAGAAACCGGGGAGCACAGATATTGTTAAAAGTTCTCATTTTTTGTTCTGGGTGGTGAGTATGCAAGTGTTTTCACTTTGAAAAGTTTAATCAAAGTGAACATTTCAGATTTGTGTCACTGTAATTCTGTTGTTAAACTGTCATAAAATGTTTCTTTGATTTTAAACAAGTGATTTTGTTTTGCCTTATATAGATATCTTAGTCTAAAATTTGGTGCTGAAAAATTCTATGGGAGAACAAAAATAACCCCTCTTCTCTCACCCATGAATAACCACTGTTCACATTTGTGTGGACTTTCACATGGATATACACTAAGTCAACTATATAACCCTAGTGAGATGTTTTACACTGAAGAATATAATTAAATCAGATGACAATGTAGCCAGGCAAAGGCAAAAACCAAGCAAGCAAACAAATAAGCTTGTAATACAGAGATGTTTCAAGTGATCTTTTTTTCATGTTTTGTCAGCTAAGGCACTCACTGTTAGGTGTCTGCAAAAAAGCTGAAACTTCCACCTAAAACTAAGAGGTTACAATCTAGAATAGAGCAATGAATGCTAAAATTTCCACAAAGGCAGATGAACAATGGTAAGAATTAAGGTGTGTCAGAGCAGACTCAGTAGCTACTTTGTAAATTATACATTACTTAATTATTTTTTTAAGGTGGAATTGAAATTCCAGAAAAATTTTTTTTAACTTTTTTTTTTTTTAACCAGAATACTGTTCAACTGTTGAGTATTATCAGGGAGTGAACCTGGGATCTCAGAGTCTCAGACATGAAAATCTTTTTGCATAACAATTATGCTATCACACTAGACCCAAGGCATTGTTTTCAAGATTTACTATAATGCTACAGAAACCACCACAATGAGGTTATTGCATAAGAACCACAAGATCAATAGAACAGAACAAAGAGTCCAGAAATTGCACCACAAATATTATTGATTCATCTAGCAAAAGTGTCAGAAGAACACAACCTAGAAATCAGCTTTCAACAGTTGGAATGACTAGGTACCCACCTGGGAAAACAATGAACCTCATACCTACATAAAAGCAGCTGAGATAGATCATAGATCTAAATGTAAAAGGTAAAACAACAAAACTGTTATAAGAAAGTAGAGGAGAAAAATTTCTCAACATTATGTAGGCTTCTGAAGACATGAAAGAACAAACTATGAGAAAAAAAAAACCTGATAAATTTGACTTCAATTGTTTAAAAAACATTAATTAATTAATTAATTGCCTCCAGGGTTATCGCTGGGGCTCAGTGCCTGAACCACGAATCCACTGCTTCTGGAGGCTATTTTTTTCCCTTTTGTTGCCCTTGTTATTTATCATTGTTGTTCTGATTGTTATTGTGGTCATTGCTGTCATTGAGAGAGGAAGAGAAGACAGAGGGACTAGAGAAAGAGAGAAATTGAGAGAGGAAGAGAAGACAGAGCAGGGAGAGAGAAAGACACCTGCAGGCCTGCTTTACGGCTTGTGAAGAGACACCCTGGCAGGTGGGGAGCTGGGGACTCCAACCGGGATCTTTTTTTTTTTTTTTAATTTCTTTATTGGGGAATTAATATTTTACATTCGACAGTAAATACAATAGTTTCTACATGCATCACATTTGCCAGTTTTCCATATAACAATACAACCCCCACTAGGTCCTTTATCATCCTTTTTGGAACTGTGTTCTCCCCCCACACACACACAAACCCCAGAGTCTTTTACTTTGGTGCAATACGCCAATTCCAGTTCAGGTTCTGCTTGTGTTTTCTCTTCTGATCTTGTTTTTCAACTTCTGCCTGAGAGTGAGATCATCCCATATTCATCCTTCTGTTTCTGACTTATTTCAATTAACATGAATTTTTCAAGGTCCATCCAAGATCAGCTGAAAACGGTAAAGTCACCATTTTTTATAGCTGAGTAGTATTCCATTGTGTATATAGACCACAACTTGCTCAGCCACTCCTCTGTTGTCCAACGGGGATCTTTAAGCCATGTGCGCTTAACCTGTTGCACTACCGCCTGACCCCCTAAAAAACTTGAAAATCACTTTAGTTGGGGGAAGTAATGATTCACAAGAGAGTCTCTGGTACCTGAGTAGTTTCTTATCTCTCCAAGTCACTTGTCTGCCCACCGCATCCACCATCAACTGAAGTCTTCCTCCTCCCCTTTGTGCACTGGGTCCCCATGTTTTTTTTTAAGATTTATTTATTTTTCCCTTTTGTTGCCCTTGCTTTTTTTTATTGTTGTTGTAGTTATTATTGTTGTTGTTAATTACGTCGTCATTGTTGGATGGGACAGAGAGAAATCAAGAGAGGAGGGGAAGACAGAGAGTGAGAGAGAAAGATAGACACCTGCAGACCTGCTTCACCACTTGGGAAGCAACTCCCTTGCAGGTGGGGAGCCGGGGGCTCGAACTGGGGTCCTTACTCTGGTCCTTGTGCTTTGTGCCACCTGCATTTAACCTGCTGCTCTGCCACCTGACTCCCCCATGGTTTATAAATGGTTAGCCTTCAGAAGAAAACACTGAAGGGGGTAGATAGCATAATGCCTATGCAAATAGACTCTCATGCCTGAGGCTCTGAGGTCCCAGGTTCAATTCCCCATACCACTTTAAGCCAAAGCTAAGTAGTGCTCTGGTTAAATAAATAAATAAATTAAATCAAAAGAGAACACTGAGAAAATGAAACAAGAGGCCTCATATAGGGAGGAAGTAACCATAACACAAATCTGACAAAAGACTATCCCAGTCTGGGGAAATAGCACAGCAGTTTTTTTTTGTTTTTTTTTTTTATTGGGGGGATTAATGGTCCACTTTCAACAGTAAAATACACTAGGTGATACATGGTTAATATTTCTCAGTTTTCCACATAGCACTCTAAACCCCCACCTAACTCCTCCTCCACCGTCATGTTCCAGGACCTGAACACTTCTTCCCTGGCCCAGAGTTCTTTACTTTGGTGTGATACATCATATTTATTTACTTATTTATTTATGAGAGGGAGGAGGAGACAGAACCAGAGCACCACTCTGGCACATGCAGTTTTGGGTATCAAAGTCAGGACCATATGTTTGAGGCTACAATACTATATTTACTATACCTCCTTGAAGGCCAAAGTAGTTTATGAAAAGACTTTCATGCCTGAGGCACTGAGGTCTCAGGTTCAATCCCCAGCACCACCATAATCCAGAACTGAGTAGTGCTCTGGTTAACAAGAAGGAGAAGAAAGAAAAAACTATCCACAATTTGTAAAGATCTTCTAGCACTCAGTAAGGAGAAGGCAAACAACCCAATTAAAAACAGATAAAAATATAAATAGATATTTCCCAAAATAAAATTTTCATTGCATATTATTTCATCCCTAGGAGAATAGTGAGAATATGGATGTTTTTCATCGAGATAAAAATAATTAGATGTACTGCACCAAAGTAAAAGACTCTGGGCTGGTGGGAGGGTTCAGGTCCTGGGACATGATGGCAGAGGAGAACCTAGTGGGGGTTGAATTGTTATGTGGAAAACTGGGAGATGTTATGCAGGTACAAACTATTGTATTTTAGTGACAACTGTAAACCATTAATCCCCCAGTAAAGAAATAAAAAAAAATTAAGCCATGATTAACCCTCAGGTAAATGTGAACTTAGTAACCACAGTGAAACAGCACCACAGTTGAGCCACAGGACTTGTAAGCTTGAGATACCAGCTTCTAGCCCTGGCACCACCTATGCCAGAGTCGAGCAGTGCTCTGGTCTCACTTTCTCTCATATAAAAGTAAATTAACAACCACAAGGAACTAGCACGTCATACCTGCTGGAAACGCTAATGTCAAAGCAAACAAACAAACCTGACCTTACCAGGTGCTGGTGATGATGTGGAGTAGCTAGAACTCTTAGCTGGGGTAGGGACACAAAGTGGCATAGTACTTTGGGAAACTGTTTACAGTTTCTCCTTTAAAAATGTATTTATCTAGGAAAGAGAGAAAAAATCAGAGTATCACTTTCACACGTGGAGGCCAGGAATTGAACTTGCAGCCTCATGATCTAGAGTCCAGTGCTTTATCCATTGAGCCATCTCCCAGGCCACCACAGTTTCTGATAAGTTAGAGATTTACCAACTGCAGAAACCATCCAGTTCACTTTTAGGTGTTTTATTTTGCCTAAGAGGAATGAAAATATAGAAGCCCCACTTCTTTCCTAGAAGCAACCGAGATGTCCACTCATGAGTGAGGGGTAACTCATGGTGATCTGCCCACACAAGAGGTAGTTACGGAACACACTAGCAAACTAGCATCACACGCAATTGCCAGGACAAGTCTGAAACATCCTAGAGAGTGAAAGACACAGACACAGAACAGTACCTGCCCCACAAGTGCAGGTCTACACAATATGGGGGAAGGGGAAACTGATGGAGAGTGAAAGCAAAGACCTGGTGGAGGTTACCACCAGGCTATATTCATCACCGGTGCCAGAACTCATCAAGGCTTCACGGGGTCCTGTGTGTGCATTACAACAGCGATAACACTGATAGTTTGAAAGAACAAGATGATGGGGCCGGGTGGTGGCGCACCTGGGTGAGCACACATAGTACAATGCGCAAGGACCTGGGTTCGAGCCCCCAGTCCCCAGCTGCAAGAGAAAAGCTTTGCGAGTAGCGAAGCAGTGCTGCAGATGTCTCTCTCCCTCTCTATCACCCCCTTCCCTCTTGATTTCTGGCTATCCCTATCCAATAAATAAAGATAAAAAAAAAACAGAAGAAGAAAGAAAGAACAAGATGACAAAAAAGAGGGGTACAGTGGTACTAATGTTGACTAATAAGAGTTGATTATCCAGTTATGCATATATTATCATCAAGGATGTGTTGTGAGGAATGTGCCACTAGGTTGTTTCATCATTGTGCACGTCATAGAGATGCATGAGGCTGCTGCCAGTGTGTAACACTAACTGCATGACAACTTGATGTCACCAGGTCATAGTAATTTCAGGATCACCATCAGATATACAGTTTGACATCAACCAAAATATCACTCTGTGTACAACACATGCTGGCCAAGCCAGTAGCCACTAATCACAAGTGTCTATTGAGACTTTTTTTTTCTATCAGGGTTATCACTGCATGATGGATTAACCACCCTTGTTGGCCTTTTATTAATCTTTCTTTCTTTTTTCCTTCTTTCCTTCTTTTCCTTCTTTTATTTAATAGGCCAGAGAGAAATTGAGAATGGAAGAAAAGATAGAAGGGAAGGAAAGCCATAATGCTCAGGAAGGATCCCAGCTTTGTCTCCACCTTGCTAGGTGGACTGTGGAGGGTAGGGGTAGACAGCATAATGGTTATGCAAAGAGACTCTCATGCCTGAGGCTCCAAAGGTCCAGGTTCAAACTCCAGCATAACCATAGTTGAGCAGTACTCTAATTAGAAGAAGAGGAGGAAGAACAAGGAGGAGGAGGAGAAGCAGTAGTAGAAGAGGAAGGAAGGAAGGAAGGAAGGAAGGAAGGAAGGAAGGAAGGGAGGAAGGAAGGGTCTAAAGCACTACTTCACCGTTCATGAAGCTTCCCACCTACAAGGGGGCTTAAACCTGGGTCCTTGCACATGGTGACTTTGTGCTCTACTGGGTACACCACTGCCTGGCCCCCCTGAAACCATTCTCAGTTAAGAATCTACAAGTGCAAAATAAAGACCAGATTTCAAGGATAGCAGAGAACACTTAAAAAATATATTTAATGAAAGTTTACACAGATTACATTAAAAGATATGATTTTATATGTTATGCTAAATAAGCCATGTTTGATTAAATTAACTTCACCTATTTCTTTTTTTAATGTGTCTACTAGAAAAATGTAAATTATACTATGATTCATTATATTTCTACGGAAAAGTGTTGCATTTACTGTGTTAGGAAAATGGATTTTTAGGCATTAATGCTAAAAACCTAAAGACAGGTGAGTCGGCATGATCAACCTCTGAACATGAAACTACAGGTGTGGGGATCACTTTAGATCATGGAAAACTAAAACCATGGTCCTAACCATTTCAGAGTCAAAAAGAAATTATTTAAGGAACATTGATTTTCTACTCCTGATGTTTCCTTCTTTGTGGTAGGAACTGAATTCCTGTAACACTGACAGCCTCCTCTGTCCTAGGGAGGAAGTGCTGAGCTGATTGGCTAATCTGGTCAAAATGAAACTTGCTTGTTTCATTTACCATCTCCCTGGCTTTTCTTGGGAGTAAGCTACCTACCTATTTTCTGTCCCCCACTGAAAATCAACAACATCATAATGACTAGCAGTTAAGACAACTAAATCTCCATATTCAGTATTAGATGGCTTTTTGGGCTTGTCACACCCATGAGTCTTCCAACCTTACCTTTATCAGTCTATAAATAAATAAATAAATAAAGGCTGGGTTGTGGTGGCTCTGGTAGAGAGCATATGTTACAATGTTCAAGGACCTAGGTTTAAGCCCCCAGTTCTCATCTGCAGGAGGGCAAGCTTCACAAGTGGAGAAGCAGTGCTGCAGGCGTCTCTCTCTCCCTGTCTATACCCCCCTCCCTCTCAATTTCTGTCTTTATCCAAAATAAACAAATTAACTTTAAAAAATGATGACTACCCCAGTCCCTACCTCCTCTTACTGTTTTATCTCTTAACTCAAAATTCTGGAGATGGAAGAGAAGTTATTTACTGAGTCTCTCATAAAGACATCAACAGAACTCACAATGGGAAATATGAAATATGTGGTGCTGAAGATAAAGAGATAAATACAAAATAAAATTTTTAGAATGCAACTAAAGTGACATTTATAGAGAAATATACACTGTTTTTTAAATTTCTTTATTGGGGAATTAATGTTTTACATTCGACCATAAATACAATAGTTTGTACATGCATAACAGAGAAATATAAACTCTTAAGTGTATTTACTCTAAAACAAGTGACTTAAACATACACAAGTAAGCTTTCAACCAACTAAGTAAGTTTTGTTTTTAAAAAATGGTAGAAGAAAGTAAACAATAAAGATAAGAGCATAAATGAAAAAGGAAACCATAAAAAAGTCACAAAAAAATGATCCACAAAACTAAAATCTCTTTCTCGGAAAAGACAATAAACAAACATCTAGCAAGCTTAAGCAAAGCAAAATAAGAATAAAGATACACATTTCAAATATTAAGAATGAAAGGAAGATGCAACTACAAATACAATAAAAGATTTCAGAACTTTTAAGAGAATATGATTGAGCAACTTTATGCTACTATCTGTCAAAACATGAAATAGAGAATTTCTAGAAAAATATAGGTGGGATTGAATGATGGCTCACCCTGTAGAGCACACACATTACCATGTGCAAAGATCTGTGTTTAAGATTCCAGTGCCCACGGGGAAGCTTCATGAATGGCGGAACAGAGTTGTAGGTGCTATCTGTCTATCTATCTATCTATCTATCTATCTATCTATCTATCTATCTATCTATGTATCTATCTAAATATCTATCTATCTATCTAAATATCTATCTATCTATCTGTCTGTCTCTATCTCTCTGTCCTTCTTTTCCATCTCTCTCCTGCTCTATCAAAAAATGGCCCCTAGGAGCCATGGAGCCACCTAGGCAGTCAGCCCAAGTGATAACCCTGGTGGTGTGTGTGTGTGTGTGTGTGTGTGTGTGTGTGTGTAAGAGAGAGAGAGAGAGAGTTAAAGAGACCACAGCACTGAAGCTTCCTTCCATATGGTGGTGGCCAGGCTCAAAACTGGGTCTTGCACATGGCAAAGCAATGCACTATCCAAGTGAGCTATTGCACCACCCCCATTCTGGGACTGACTGATGAAATAGCTCACACAGATAGTGCATAGCTTTGCCGTGTGTGTGACCCAGGTTCAAGCCCAGTCTTCAGCACATTGAAGAAAGTTTCTGTGTTGTGGTCTCTATTTCATTCTTTATATCTATTTATCTCTGTATCTTTAAAAGTAATAAATAATAAGCTTGGTAGAATGAGGTTAGATTCAGTCAGAATGTCAAGACTCAGGGGATCAGGCGGTAGTACAGCACGTTAAGTACATGTGGCAGGAAGCACAAGGACCGGCGTAAGGATCCAGTTGGAGCCCCCAGCTCCCCACCTGCAGGGGTGTCGCTTCACAGGCAGTGAGGCAGGTCTGCAGGTGTCTGTCTTTCTTTCTCCCTCTCTGTCTTCCCCTCCTCTCTCCATTTCTCTCTGTCCTATCCAACATGGATGACATCAATAACAACAATAATAACTACAACAATAAAACAACAAGCAAAATAAGAAAACAAAAGGGAAAATAAACAAAATTAATTTTAAAATTATGTTAAAAAAAGAAGAATGTCAGGACTCTCCAACTTAGGGTGAAAGACTACTGGACTCCTAGTTTCTTGGCCCAAAGGATCTGGAGAGTGAGCAGGGCCTACATTTTTCAGGTGCCAAACTGGGCAGCTGTAGCTGCATAAGATTCTGCCAAGCACCCCACTTGATTTCTGGAAGACAGGGAGTGAGTGGAGAGACAGAGGGGACAGAGGGGACAGCTCTTCTACCCTGGTTATCAAGAGGATGCCTAGTGAGTTGGACAACAATAGAAGTCCTCACTCCCAAGGGTCCCAGAATCCCCCCCCCACTCACCCTAGAGACTGGGAGCACAAGTCAGCTCTGGAACGCCAAAGAAAGACTGACCTTGGCTGACTTAGCCTGCATTCTCTCTCCCTCTCTCTCTCTCTCTCTCTCTCTCTCTCTCCTTCCCTCCCTCTTCTCCATGGGGGAATTCCAGCAGCAAATTTTGGCAGAAGGTCAAGAGAATTCTCTAGTGGTCTCCTACAGGAGGAACTAGACTCTTGTTTAGTTCTTCTCCATCTCCCCTCTGTTTGTTCTTAGAGCTCCATGGAACACAGTGTTCGGGGTGATCCCTCCACTGGGGAGGTATAGGGGACTCCTCCAAGATGATGAAGCGTTAGTGGGCAACTGAGTTTGGCCTTTTTGGGCTGCTGTTTCCTGGTCTGGGGGAGGGTGGGGGGAGAAGTAGTTTGGGATTAGAAGGGCTCTGAGATCCATTCCAGTTCAAAAGCTTTTTTCATTCCTTTATTTTCTGATGGGCTATACTTTTTAGCTATGTGACCTCATGCAGGTCACTGAAGCCAAGCACCCACTGACCTGCTCTATAAGATGGATGCTTTCTCAGAGGCAGCCTGCCAGCCCCAGTGGAGCCTTCACCATACTCCTCACTGGGCCTACCCAGTGGAGGATACTCATGGCATGGAAGAGGTCAGACTCTGGGGGCTGGCAGGGCTTGGGTCCAAGCTGCCCCAATTGTCAACTGCAAGGGAAGAAGCCTGTATGCCCTATCTGGCTCGTCATCTGGAAAATGCTAGCAGCTCCCTACTTCCTAGGACTGCCCTGGGCGGATGCATATGAGCTTGGTCAATGCCGACTGTCACTTTGTGGTTTGCACAAGGCTCTGGACATCCAGGAAACCAAGCTGACCTTCAGTGAGTCACCAACTCAGAAAAAGATCTGGAACTCATAATGATTCCTGATTAGTATGGAGGTCCCAGGCTGAGCACTGATGGTTTTTGATCCCCTGCCCCCTTCTCTCTTGCTGTTGGACCATTTTCTGGGAAGCCTGTGATCCCAAAGCTTCTTTGTGGGCTGGATGAGTCTCCTGAGGGTTCCTGCAAGATAGGCTTCTCTCCTGCTCTGTCCCTGCTAGGGCCTGGAGGGCAACAGCTCATGCTGCACTCTGTTCTGCTGGCTCAGAGAAAACCCTGTCCCAGCCAGATACAGTGTTGTCCTTCAGGGTTACAGCCCTGGAGCCAAGCTCCCTTGGGTCTAGTTAAAAGAGAATGCAGCCTTGAGCTTGGTTGGTTCAATACGCAACCCTGGAAAAGTCACACTCAGAGAGATATGTTTGCACCTGAAGTGCCACCAAACTCCTACTAGTACCACCCCAAATCATTCCACCTCCGGAACCCTTCACTGAGGCTTCTTGCTACTCAGAGGGCTCTGATTATTTGTGGATTTTTTTATGGCTCTAATCCTAATAGCATGTCCCATTGAGTGAGTGCCACTGTGCACTGTGCCAAGAGCTACTGAGGATGGATGATTCCTTACTTCTCAGAGCCCTCTCGGCTCTCACCCTCCCACAACTGAGCAAACTGGGGTTCAGAGAATAACTGGCCCAGGGAAACACACAGCCCAAAGCAGAAGAGTAGAACTGAAACTCCAGCCTGCTGGGCCCAGGACTCAGCTCTTAACCTCCTCTTTGGGCACTTCGCTGGGGTCAAGGCCTCTTGTGGTTCTGCCCAGGTGCCCTCCAAGGCCTGGTGCAGCCCCAAGAATCTAGTTATCATGTAGTAAATAAAACCAGTTCTGAAGGAGTTGGGCAGTAGCGCAGCAGATTAACTGCAGGTGGTGCAAAGCACAAGGACCGGCATAAGTATCCCATAAGAGCCCCCAGCTCCCCACCTGCAGGGGAGTTGCTTCACTGGCAATGTAGGTGTCTATCTTTCTCTCTCCCTCTCTGTCTTCCCCTCCTCTCTCCATTTCTCTCTGTCCTATCAAACATGGAGGACATCAACAACAACAACAATAATAACTACAAAAATAAAAAAAACAAGAGCAAAAAAATGGAAAATAAATAAATATATATATATATATAGAAAAACTTTAAAAAAAAAAGAACCAGTTCTGAGGGAGTGAGACACACACAGACAGAGAAGGTAGATGTGAGTCTGAAGCCCTTCACCCCCAGCATTAACCGGACAATGAAGGCACTCATCACTGGATTCTCAACCATGAGGTCCTGAGTTCGATTCCCCGCAGCACATGTACCAGAGTGATATCTGGTATTTCTCTCTTCTCCTTCCTCATTAATAATAAATAAATAAAATCTTTTTTAAAAAAAGAATGTAGAATAGACTGTACAGACGGTAATAAAGAGCTGCAGATAGTCTGGGAGCAAGAGAAAGTGCCAGGGTGGACAGGGAAGGACACTGCTCACACCATGTAATTGGGTGTTGGAGGCACCACTCACTTCCACAAGGGTTGAGTAGACCCGGTGAGGAGCTCCCCCCCCCCCTTCCCAAGTCATCCCTCTATGCAGGGCCTAGTTCTGACCACACACCGCCCTTCTTAGGGAAAAAAAGGAACAGTGAGGGTGGGGGAGGCTGGACATGAGAATATGGGAAACACAGATGGGGAGCTGTGACATCCCTGCTAGCACTGAAGAACAGAGACACTCAGGTCATGGTGCACCTGCTTGAGTGAACATGTTACAATGCAACGCAGGACCGGGATTCCAGGCACCACCCCTGCCCCACCTCCACCTACAGGGGGAAAGCTTTGCGAGTGCTGAAGCAGTGCTGCAGGTGTCATCCTCTTTATCTTCCCTTTCCATCTGATTGCTGTCTCTATCCAATAAATAATAAATAAAGATATAAAAAATTAAAGAGAGAGAGACTGGACCTAGGGTCCGCAAACTGGGGCGCAAGTCTGGCGCTCAGGTCAGTGAGATGCACAGCACTCCGGAAGGCAGATTACCCCAATCCCAGCGACCCCTCGAGCCCACCTCTTCAGCCCCAGCCGAGCCGGGTGGAGGCAGGAGGCTGAGCAGGAGGAGTTGCGTGTGCTGCGGGCGTGTAACCAGATCTTTCCCGCAGCCCCGGGAGGCCTGTTTCCATCACCCGCGCAGCCTTCGCGGGCCGCATACCCGCAGCTCCTCCTCAGCCCCTGCGGGCCGTGGCGCAGAAGCACTTTGTGCAAATGTAACCTTTGGGCAGGCCCCGCCCCCGCCAGGAAGCTGCGCGGGGCTGCCAGGAAGAAGTCTGCGCTCTGAGCTGGAAAGCGGCCCGTTAATCAGCCACAGTGACAGTCAGGCTGCAGAGCCCGCGGCCTCGGCCCGCTCTCTCCGGCACCGCTGCGCCCCGCACACGCTCTTTGTTCCCCGCCGGCTGAGCGACCCTGCCCTCCACTCCCGCAACGGCTTCTCGCCCTCCCAGCCCTCCCGCCTCCTGCCCGCTCTCACCGCCCTGTCCGCTGCCTCTCCTCCTAGGGAGGACAGACTGGAAAAGAAAAAGGGGTTCGTGAGCCCCGTTTTGCCTTGACTATGGGGAGGAGGTGGTAACATCTTCCCTGTAGGGATGGGAGGTGGGGGGGCTGAAATTCTGTGTCGTGCTTTGGGTGCGTGTGTCTGGGGAGGGGGTTCAAAATGTCAAAGCTGGCACAACTCTTGGGCCAGAGAGAGGCTCAGTGTTAGGGTACAGGACTTGAATCGCTAAAGCCCAGAGGCCACGGATTCAACTGGGAGCACGATCTCTCTCTCATCTTTAAAAGTGCTCTGGTCAAAAATAAATAAAGCGCGCGGGGGGAGGGGGGGAGCAGTAGCTCAATGGGTTAAGCGCACATGGCGCAAAGCGCAAGGACCCGGTTCTAGCCCCCCAGCTTCCTATCTGCAGGGGAGTCGCTTCACAAGCGGTGAAGCCAGTCTGCAGGTGTCTTTCTCTCCCCCTCTGTCTTCCCCTCCTCTCGATTTCTCTTTCTCGCTGTCCTATACAACAACAACAGCAATAACAAGGGCAAAACAAATGGAGAAAACGGCCTCCGGGATTCGTAATGCCTGCACCAAGGCCCAGTGATAACCTTGAAGATAAATAAATAAATAAATAAATAAATAAATAAATAAATAAATAAAACGTAGGTTCACTAGGCTGGTGAAATATCTCACCTGGATAGTACGCTGCTTTGTCATGTGCATGACCCAGGTTCCAGCCCAGCCCCCACTGTACTGAAGGAAGCTTGGGTGCTGTAGACACTCTTTCTGCTGCTCTGTCTCTGTATTATAGTATTAATAACATTAATAGCCCTAGAGATACTGAGCATATACTTGATTATAATTGATTCATTCAACAAATATTTGTTGGCACTAGCTATGTCTCAGGACCATTCCATTAGACAGTAAAAATCAAGGTCATTCCAGGAGCTCTAGAGCTGGGAAGTGTGAATGAGAGGGGATGGCAGGGGAGCCCAGCATGGACTGGGCTGGGTGGGGTGTTTCTGGAGACCTCACTGTGCCGGAACCTCTCTGCTCCTAGCAGACTTGCTTCCCTGTTCTGTTCACAGAATTATAGTAAACATTCTCAGGGACAGGGATCCCGAGCTTTGGGCCCTGTATTCTCTCTAAGACAGTAAGGCCATTTCCTGCAGGCAGACTGTGTTTAGTGCTAAGCACTGATTAAGACCTTGCTATGAGGCAGGCACTGTGCTAAGCTTCCTGTAGGCATCATCTTTCACAGATCCACTCATTATTTCAACCACTGAAGCTCTCCTCTGGCCAGATGCCGCTCGGGAGGCTCTTGGCCCTCCAGGAGCTTAGGATCTGGTAAGAGAAAAGAGACAGCAGACAAACCCATGAATAAATGAATGAGCGCATGGATCAACTAAGTGCAGCCTGGGCTAGGAACATAGCAAATCAGGTTAGTAGGCCTCAGCACTCAGAGGGCAAGACAGGAGGTAGGCATGGATGGTAGCTGCTTTGGACAGGGGTGGTCGGGGTGTGGGGCAGGAAGCATTCAAACACAGGGCTCCCAGGTAAAGGTAACCTGAGCAGTCCCCTCCCACCCTGAGAGTAACAAGCTATGAAAATGGCTTTGTGTGAGGTGGACCTCCCTGCCCCCTTAATTGGCATTTCCATCCCACTACCCTTCCCAGAGCATCACTCAACTCTGGCTACTGGTGAGGCTGGGTATTCACACTGGGGCCTCTCAAATGCAAGTCCTGTGCATTATCACTGCACTACCTCCCCAGCTCCTCTTTTCTTTCTTTCTTTTAAAAACTATTTTATTTACTTATAAAAGAGAAATACACAGAGAAATACATACACACACACACACACACACACACATATATATATATAGAGAGAGAGAGAGAGATTGAGAGACCAGAGCACTGCTCAGCTCTGGCTTATGGTGGTGCTGGGAATTGAATCTAGGACTTCAGACACTCTGGCATGACAGTTTTTTGCATAACCATTATGGTATTGCCCCAGTCTTCTCCCTTTCTTCCTTCCTTCCTTCCCTTTTATCCCTAGTTCTCAAGCATGCTTATTACACTTTCTATGGCCATCCCCCCCCCTTTATTTTAGAGGGAAAGAGAGTCACAGAGAGGAGAGAACACAGCACCACCCCAACATCCTAGAGCTCTAGGGTGCTGTCCACAGTGCTCCCACACAATGCCAGGTCTCAAACACAAGACCTCCAGTGTGGTAAGATAGATGCTCTGCTAAATGAGCCATCTCCCAAGCCCTGTTGCATCCACTTCACAGACTAGGAAACTGAGGTTCAATAAAGAGAAAGTAAACCGGGAGTCAGGCAATAGCGCAGTGGTTTAAGCACACCTGGTGCAAAGTGCAAGGGCCGGCATAAGGATCCCAGTTTGAGCCTCCCCAGCTCCCCACCTGCAGGAGGGTCACTTCACAAGTGGTGAAGCAGGTCTGCAGATGTCTATCTTTCTCTCCTCCTCTCTGTCTTTCCCTCCTCTCTCCATTTCTCTCTGTCCTATCCAACAATGAGGACATCAATAACATAATGACTACAACAACAATAAAAACAACAAGGGCAACAAAAAGGAAATAAATAAATAAATATATTTTAAAAAAAGGAAAAGTAAACCTTCTTACCAGGGGTGACCCCACTGGAATTGGGTTGTGGAAAGTGCTGGACCAGGAGGTCAGAGTTCTTATCCCATCTCTGCCTCTGTCAAGTAAAGTGACCCACTTACCCTCTCTGGGCCTCAGTTTCCCCCCTCTGTGTGATAAGAGTAAGAAAGACACCCCCTTTACAAAGTTTACCAGTGGTCAAGGACAGTATTTAGCAGGGAGATTTATATCCCAAAAGTGGTTTTTGTTGGGACAGGAGTCAAAGTGGCTCCCACCCTTCACTCAAGTGTCTGGGGCTGCTGCCAGATGCCACCTCTTCCTTGGTCTCTCCACCCCCTGGTGTTTGTGTACTTCCTCAAGTACAGCACTTGTGAGCATGGATGGTGGGCTGGCCCTTCAGAAGATGCTAGAAAGCCATTCTGCTCATTCAAACTATCCTCAGCAAGAATTTACTCAGCCCAAACTGTGCTCCTGGGTGGGGGCTACAGTAGAGCTCAGGAAATACCTGAGGGCAAGGAATCAAAAGCTAAGCCTGGGACAGAGAGGAGTCTCAGAGTCAACCAGAATCTCAGTTTTCCTTTCTGGGAACTTAACTCTGGTCTGTAAACCAGAAGTGATATTAGCAGCACTTTCTTTGTCATTAATCATGTTGGAGAGGTCTTAGCCAAAAAAGGGTTCTGTGTTAGAACCGGAGGCATCACACTGCCAGATCTCAAACTGTATTATAGGGCCATTGTCATCAAAACTGCTTGGTACTGGAACATGAACAGACACACTGACCAGTAGAATAGAATTGAGAGCCCAGAAATGAGGCCCCACACGTATGGACATCTAATCTTTGACAAAGGGGCCCAGACTATTACATGGGGAAAGCAGAGTCTCTTCAACAAATGGTGTTGGAAACAATGGGTTGAAACATGCAGAAGAATGAAACTGAATCACTGTATTTCACCGAATACAAAAGTAAATTCCAAGTGGATCAAGGACTTGGATGTTAGACTACAAACCATCAAATACTTAGAGGAAAATATTGGCAGAACTTTTTTCCGCATAAATTTTAAAGACATTTTCAATGAAACGAATCCAATTACAAGGAAGACTAAGGCAAGTATAAACCTATGGGACTACATCAAATTAAAAAGCTTCTTCACAGCAAAAGAAACCACTACCCAAATCAAGAGACCCCTCACAGAATGGGAGAAGATCTTTACATGCCATACATCAGATAAGAGTTTAATAACCAACATATATAAAGAGCTTGCCAGACTCAACAACAAGACAACAAATAACCCCATCCAAAAATGGGGGGAGGACTTGGACAGAATATTCACCACAGAAGAGATCCAAAAGGCCGAGAAACACATGAAAAAATGCTCCAAGTCTCTATCAGAGAAATGCAAATCAAGACAACAATGAGATATCACTTCACTCCTGTGAGAATGTCATACATCAGAAAAGGTAACAGCAGCAAATGCTGGAGAGGGTGTGGGGTCAAAGGAACCCTCCTGCACTGCTGGTGGGAATGTCAATTGGTCCAACCTCTGTGGAGAACAGTCTGGAGAACTCTCAGAAGGCTAGAAATGGACCTACCCTATGACCCTGCAATTCCTCTCCTGGGGATATATCCTAAGGAACCCAACACATCCATCCAAAAAGATCTGTGTACACATATGTTCTTGGCAGCACAATTTATAATAGCCAAAACCTGGAAGCAACCCAGGTGTCCAACAGCAGATGAGTGGCTGAGCAAGTTGTGGTATATATACACAATGGAATACTACTCAGCTGTAAAAAATGGTGACTTCACCGTTTTCAGCCGATCTTGGATGGACCTTGAAAAAATCATGTTGAGTGAAATAAGTCAGAAACAGAAGGATGAATACAGGATGATCTCACTCTCAGGCCGAAGTTGAAAAACAAGATTAGAAAAGAAAACACAAGTCGAACCTGAAATGGAATTGGAGTATTACACCAAAGTAAAAGACTCTGGAGTGAGAATACAGGTCCATGAAAAATGATGAATTAAATAGTGGGGGTTGTATTGTTAAATGGGAATCTGGGGAATGTTATGCATGTAAAAAAAAAAAAAGAAGTAGAAACGCAAAGCAGAAATTGACTGAGTTTGGAGTATGGCACCAAAGTAAGAAAGCAGAAGTACACTAGAGTTTGCAGTGAGTACCTCCCTAATACTTCCTCTCCACTTTTCCAAGCTTTGGGTCCAGGATTGCTCAACAATTTGTTTGGCTTTGTATGTTAACTCTCTTTTCAATCACCAGGTTCCAGATGCCATCAGGATGCCGGCCAGACTTCCCTGGATTGAAGACCCCACCAATGTGTCCTGGAGCTCACTGTGTGTCTGGTGTGTCCCCAGAGACCCACCCTACTAGGGAAAGAGAGAGGCAGACTGGGAGTATGGACTGACCAGTCAACGCCCATGTTCAGCGGGGAAGCAATTACAGAAGCCAGACCTTCCACCTTCTGCAACCCTCAATGACCCTGGGTCCGTGCTCCCAGAGGGATAGAGAATAGGAAAGCTATCAGGGGAGGGGGTGGGATATGGAGATTGGGCGGTGGGAATTGTATGGAGTTGTACCCCTCCTACCCTATGGTTTTGTTAATTAATCCTTTCTTAAATAAAAAAATAAAATAAAATAAAAAAAGACAATAAAAAGAAAAAAATAATTAATACTAAAAAAAAAAAAAAAAGGGTTCTGTGTTGTTGGTCAGCCCTCATTCCCCTGATTTTGCTGCCCTGGAAGGGTGGGAAGTCAGGATAGAGGGAGCATCACAGAGCTGGACCCCATAGGACAAATATCTGGGGGCTCAAAGAAAAAGGGGGTGCCAGCCTCAGGGCCCCATGATCAGGCCAGCAGGATGGTCAGCTACCTTTCCTTGCATAGGACATTGGTGAGGACACTTCAGCTGCAAGTAGCAGGCATTCTGATCAGGCTGGATTATAACAACCTTGTGGCGACTGACAATCCACAGGGTTGGGGCTTCTGCAAGTGTTTGCTCCTCAGGGAGCAGTGGAAGCCACCAACTTCATTCCTTGAGCAGGAGGGAGAGACCCCTCCCCCCACCAGAGTTCTCCCTTCTGAATGGGGGGAGGGAGCACGGAGATTATGAGTTCTCAAAATGAGTGTGCAGGTTGACTTAGAACAGAGTGTCTGGGCAATGGCGCACTTGTTAGAGCTAACACACTCGTATGCCAGAGGCCCTAGGTCCAAACACTGGGTTCCCAGAGTCCCAACTGCAGGAAGGAAGCCCTGTAAGTGGTTGAGCAGTGCCACACATGTGTCTTTTCTCTCTCCCTCTCTCTCTCTCTTTCTCCCTGTCTTTCCTCCTCTCTGTCTCTTTCTCCTTCTCTCTTCCTGTGTCTCACCCTCTATCAAAGAAAAAAGAAAAGGGGAGAGAAAAAGAAGCAGAAGAATACAAAGAAGCAGGAGGATATATATATATATGCCGGGTGGTGGTGCACCTGGTTGAGTGCACATGTTCCAATGTTCCAGGACCCAGGTTTGAATCCCCAGTCCCCACCTGCAGGGGGAAAGCTTTGCAAGTGGTGAAGCAGAACTGCAGGTATCTCTCTGTCTCTTCCTTCTCTGTCTCCCCCTTCCTCTTGACTTCTGGCTGTCTCTAATATATTTTTTAAAAAAACAAGAAAAAAAGCATATATATAAAAGCACTACCCACTCCAACTGAAAGACAGATATTATCATTTGGCTAAACTAATAGCCCTGTCTGAATCCTTGGCCCATGAGTGGGAGGGTTGAATGAGATGCACTACAGCTCTGAACACAGTGCCTGGCCCACAGTGCTCCCTCTGTTCCTCTTCCTCCTCCTCCTTATCCTCTTCTTCCTCCCATTCCTCCTTTTCCTTCTTCCCTTCCTCTTCCTCTTCCTCCTTCTCCTCTCCTCACAT
The DNA here is from genome assembly GCF_950295315.1 of Erinaceus europaeus. Lineage (NCBI taxonomy): Eukaryota > Metazoa > Chordata > Mammalia > Eulipotyphla > Erinaceidae > Erinaceus > Erinaceus europaeus. Next base: position 102,063,366 of record NC_080171.1, read on the forward strand.
CCCTGGAACCCACTGTAAAAGAAGACCTTCTTCTTCTAGCGTTTGTCCTTCTTCCGTAGCCAGTCAACAGCGTCAGGTTGAGCCTGATGTAAAGTTTCGAGACCTCCTTTGAATCTGGAGAGGTGGCAGTCATTGACTATGTGGGTCATAGTCTGTCTGGAGCCGCAGGGGCAGTTCGGGTAGACTCTGGCTCCCCAGCGATGGAACATAGTGGCGCACTGGCCATGGCCTGTTCGATAGCGATTGAGGAGGGCCCAATCATAACGTGCTAGGTCAAAGCTGAGTTGACGCTTGCAGGGGTCTGTGATGAGGTGTTTGTTCTTGACCTCAGCTGACTGCCAACTCTGTTTCCAAGAGTCTGGAACAGAGAAGTTCAGTGTAGGCGTAGGGGACCAGATTGGGTGACGAGACATCAAGTGTTGAACAGGGTGGGCGAAGATATCCGCGTATATTGGCAGGTCCGGTCAAGCAAAGACGTGGGAAATGAACTTAGATGATGCTGCATTCCGACGAATATCTGGTGGGGCAATGTTGCTAAGAACTGGCAGCCATGGAACTGGGGTGGAACTGAAATTGCTCCTCTCAGGGATAGTCCCACTAAAGTATGTATTTCCTCTCTTCTCTTTATTCTTTTTTTTTAATTTTTTTCTTTGTTTATTTATTGGATAGAGACAGAAGTCAAGAGGGAGAAGGGAAACAGATGGAGAGACAGAGAGGCAAAAGCAGCCCTGCTTCAACACTCTTGAAGTTTTCCCCCTGCAGGTAGGGACCAAGGGCTTGAACCCAGGTCGTAGAGCATTGTGACATGTACATTCTACCAGGTGTGCCACCACCTGGCTCCTTTCCTCTCTTCTCTATCCCTGCTTTCTCTCAATAAGCGCTCATTTCCATGAAACATGACCAACTCTCTTGTGATTCTTCCATGTAGATGTCAGTCTAGAACTCTACCAGCAGAGCTTAAAGGGACCTCTGTGCCCTTTGTCCTGTTCCCTCTTGTTCCCCCACAACAATAGGGAAAGACAGGAGTGCAGCCCCCACCTCTCCCTCCCACACTGGGCAGGCTGAGGGCAGTAGGAGGCTGCCCCAGGGAGGGGAGCACTTCTGAGCCTAGCAGGGTCCCCTGTTTCAGACACAGGCAGGCACACTGGCAAATGCTGACTGATCACCACTACTGGACATGCTCTGACTGGGGGTGGGGGGAGCAGGAGCCTTCCGGTAGGCACCTTCCCCCCTGAGACAAGCACAGCACTGCTTCCTTGACCATAGAAGGGGACCCACCCTGAGAAAGCCATCCTGGGGTTTATACAAACCTATGTAATAGTGTCATTTGCTTATTCATGTATCTAGTTTATTTATTCTATTTATTTATTTACTTATTTGAGAGAAAGAAGGCCAAAAACAGATATATGATGTCAAGGACTGATCCCAGAATTTCACACTCAAAGGTCAAATGCTCTACCCACCACACAACCTCGTAGGCCACTACTTACTTCTTCCTTCCTTCCTTCCTTCCTTCCTTTCTTTCTTTCTTTCTTTCTTTCTTTCTTTCTTTCTTCATTCATTCATTTATAACCAGAGGACCACTCAACTCTACTTTATGGTGTGGTTGAGAGTTGAACCTGGAACCTCAGAGCCTGGGCCTGTCATCAAAGTCTCTTGCATAACCACTGTGTTGCCCCTCTGCCCCTGATAACATCATGAAGTGACACAGGATTGTGCAGCAGGTTTTTATTGTTGTTTTTGGTTTGCCTCCCAGCATTATCACTGTGGCTCGATGCCGGAATCTATGAATCCATGAATTCACTTCTCCTGGCAGCCATTTTTTTCCATTTAATTGGATAGGACAGAGAGAAATTGAGAGAGGAGGGGGAGGCAGAGGGGGAGAGAAAGATAGACATCACTTGTGAAGCATCCCCCCCCCCGCAGGTGGGGAGCCAAAGGCTTGAACCCAGATCCTTGCACTTAGTACTACGTATGTTTAACCAGGTACATCCCACTGCCCAGCCCCCCTATGCATTAGGTCTTCAAATAATGTTATTTTGTTCAATATCACTCCATTATAAGGTTGATGAAAAGGGGGGGGAGTAATAAACCCTCCTGGCTGGCACTGAACAAAACATTACTCAATCATTTGGTTTCATCATGCGATATTTTGCTTAATGCTACATTTTCCAAAGACCCACAGACACATAAGTTGAAGGCCTGAAGTATACAGGAAGAAGGTGACTGCAAATGACGGTAAGGCTAGGAAGACAAGCAAGCCAAAGGATGACATCTGCTGTGAAGGAGTAGGAAGCCTTGGGGAAGCCAAGGTAGGAATAGTCCGATGACCCTCAAAGGTAACAGGTGACATTTAAGCTGAGGCCTGGAGTCTGAGAAAGAACTGATCACAGGGGACAGGGAAGAGGGAAGAGCTCACTCAGAGGCCCTGCGTCTCTGTGCATCCTAGTGGGGGAACGAAGAGATAAGCAAAAGTGCACAAGTCCCCCCACCACACAAACACAGCCACATGGATATTCACAACAGTCATAGTCATCAGAGTCTCTGGCCAGGAAAGATGGGAACGACTATGGACAGGAGAAAGGACAATGAAATCCAACTGAGCAACAGAAAAGGACTCCTATAGTCCAGGAGGTGACACAGTGGATAAAGCATTGGACTCTCAAGCAGGAGATCCCAAGTTCAATCCCCAGCAGCACATGTGTCAGAGTGATGTCTGGTTCTTTCCCTCTCTCCTCCTATCTTTCTCATTAACAAATAAATAAAATCATTTAAAAAAAGAAAGAAAAAGACTCCTATAGGGCCAGTGAAATAGCTTACTTGGATAGTGAGTTGCTTTGTCATGTGTGTGACTCAGGTTGGAGCCTGGCACCCACCACACTAAAGGAAACTGATTCTTTCCCTCTCTCTCTCTTTCATTTTTAAAATTATCTTTATTTGTTATTGGATAGAGACAGCCAGAAATTGAGAGGGGAGGGGGGAGATAGAGAGGAAGAGACAGAGAGACACCTGCAGCCCTGCTTCACCACTTGTGAAGCTTTCCCCCTGCAGGTGGGGACCGGGGCCTTGAACCTGGGCCCTTGCACATTGTAATATGTGTGCTCAACCAGATATGTCACTACCCGCCCCATTCTCTCTCAAAAGAAGGTGGAGAAGGAGGTAGAGGATGAGGAGGAGCAGAATAAGAAGAGAAAAGAAAGAACATTTAAAAAGAAAAGGACTACTACTGCATTGCCATGCACATGACCCCGATGGGTCCCCACTTCACTGAGGGAAGCTTTGTGCTGTCTGTCTCTGTCTTTTTTTTTCCCCCTCCTTCTACTTCTCCTCCTCCATCTCCCTTTATAGATAAAGAAGCAGAAGGAAAGAGTGAAAGAAACCATAACACTAAAGCTTCCCTCAGTGCAGCAGGGCCAGGCTGGAATTTGGGCCACAGGCGAAGCAACACACTATCTAAATGAACTATGTCTGTTTTTCAATCTGAAAAAAGTCAGAAGGAAGTAGCGATGCCTCAATGATATGAAGGGGAGAGAGAGAGAGAATGGATCCACAAATAACACTGAGAGATACCCAGCTGTTAGGACAGATACAAAGGCCAGAACTTTTCTGGTGATGGAGAACAGGTTCTCTGGTGGGCAGGGCAGAACTAGGAAGGAGCCTGAGGTAATCGCCACAGTGGTCAGTATCTTGCTGTGGTGGGGACACAAATGCCAAACACTAGGGATCTGGATGCAGAAGATGAGAGCATTTCAGTCACATTTAAAGACCTTCCAGAAGGTCCTGTAAATAAGATAAAACTTCATTTGCCATATTTGGGAAGGAAAAAAAAGAGAAAGAGATTCTCACTTCACCCAGGGAACTGAGTTAGACCTGGGCAGAAAGCTGGACTCCCGCTCCTCTGTGGGAAAAAACAAACCCAACCCCCCCCCACCCCCCCCGTCTCCCATGTCTGATGTGATCTGGCCTTCCTAAACCCTTTTCTGAAGTCTGGAGGCTTGAGAGGTCCTAGGGTGGGGGTGAAACCAATCTTCCAGAATACTTTGTGTTGGGCTGGGAAGGGCCCCAACTCGCTCTAGCAGCTAGGCAGTAACCCGAGCTGCCTCTGGTTAAGCGGATTTCTCGGGGGCAGGACCCCCCTCTAATTCTGGAATGCAGCTTGGGGCGTAGGGGTGGAGCTGGGAAGGGGTAACAAAAGGTGAAACTACTTTGAAATTCTGCTTCCTGCTCCCCCCACTACAGCCCCAGCACCAGAACTGAATATGTCCGCTCCTCCCGGACTGGGCCTTTGTTAGGAGTGGAGAGAGACTGGACAGAGTGGTGTTTCCACCCTATGCCCCCATCTCCTCACTCTAACCCCATCAACCTTCCAGGTCCAGCTGTCCCCTCCAGCCCCTCCCACCCCCAGCAGCCAGAGCTAGGGACCCAGAGCCTCCTCCCCCAATCTGATAAGGACCCTAATGCTGGTTCCACTCAACGGGATCCAGATTTAGCCCCAGGGGATGGGGACCCCAAGGCGGGGAGGTCTGGGGGGTGGGGGGGCAAAGAGGCTGCCCAGTGAGGCCCAGACTAAGGCTCAGGGTGGCAGGCCGGGCCCCACTGGGGGAAGCCTTCCGGGTCCCCTCCACCTGCCCACCCTGCTCTCCTGAAGCCTGCTATCAGCTCCACACTGCAGACAGAAGGGCTGGGGCATCCCCACGCTGGTTTCTGTGGGTTTCTGCAAGGAGAATTTTTAAAGGTTTCCTGGGTTTTGCTGGTAACATCCTGCATCTCCCAGAAGTGGAGAGAGAATGGGTAAAGCTGTGGCCTGGGGTTCCCAGCTTTGCTGGGTTCACAAGCCCCCAGTAAGACAATAGATGAATGAGGATTTATTTATGGAGATAACATAATGGTTATGCAAAAAGACTTCCATGCCTGAGGCACTGTGATCCCAGGTTCAATCCCCAGCACCATCATAAGCCAGAGCTGAGCAGTGCTTTTTTTTCCCTTTTTTTCTTTTCTTTTCGTTTTTGTTTTGTATTTCTATATTTGAGCAGTGCTCTTGTCTCTTTATCTTTTCTCTCTCATTAAAATACTATATATATATATATTTATTTATATCTTAATGCTTTTCAGTCACCAAGTTGCAGATGCTACCATGACACCAACCTGACTTCCCTGGGCAGACCTCACCAATGTGTCCTGGAGCCCCACCTCTCCAGAGCCCTGCCCCACTAAGGAAAGATAGAAACAGGCTGGGCTGTAGTGCAGCGGGTTAAGCGCATATGGCACCAAGCGCAAGCACTGGCATAAGGATCCCGGTTTGAGCCCCCCAGTTCCCCACCTGCAGGGGAGTCACTTCACAGGTGGTGAAGCAGGTCTGCAGGTGTCTATCTTTCTCTCCCCCTCTGTCTTCCCCTCCTCTCTCCATTTCTCTCTGTCCTATCCACCAACAACAACATTAATAATAACTACAACAATAAAACAAGGATAACAAAAGGAAATAAATAAATAAATATAAAAAATTTTTTTAAAAAGAGAGAGAAACAGGCTGGGCTTATGGCTCAATCTGCTGACGCCCATGTCCAGTGGAGAAGCAGTTACAGGAGCCAGAACTTCCACCTTTTGCACCCCATAAAGATTTTTGATTTATACTCCCAGAGGAATAAAGAGTAGGGAAACTTCCTGTGGAGAAGAGGGGATATGGAATTCTGGTGGTGAGAATTGTATGGAATTGTACCCTTCTTACACCACAATCTTGTCTATCATTATTAAATTACTAATAAAAATTTTTTTTTTAAAAAAGACTCTTGTCCCAGGTTCAATCTCTAGCACAACCATAATAAGCCAGGACTGAGCAGTGCTCTGGTAAAAAGAGAAAGAAAAAAGAAAATCAATGGGAGGGTGAGTGGAGCATTAGAGATGCTGCAAACCCTCCTCCTCCTCCTTCAGACTTCTCCTGGGGAGGTGGTGTAGGGAGTGTTGAGGCAAGGTCCCTGGAAAGGACTTCACTTTGGAAGTGGGGAACAGACAACACACACACACACACACTCACACACACACACACACACTCACACTCACACACACACACACTCACACTCACACACACACACACACACTCACACACACACACTCACACACACACACACTCACACACACACTCACACACACACTCACACACACACACACACACACACTCACACACACACTCACACACACACACACATACTCACACACACACTCACACACACACACACACTCACACACACACACACACACACACACACACACACACACACACACACACACACAAACTCCCAAGCTATCCCCAGCACCTGAACCACATTCCATCCAGGGAGACACCCTGCCCACCCCCTGGCCTACAACTCTCTCCCCACATATCTGACAGTCCTAGATACTGGGGATGGGGTGGGCTGGGGGAAATTCCCAGCTTGATCTAGTGTGACTGTCTTGAGGGTGTAATCCCATCCACAGGAAATGCCAAGGGGTGGGTGGGGCTGTGGGGGAGGTTCTGACACCAAAGAAGTGGGTGTGACCCAACTAGGGAGATCCACAGGTCTTGGGGACCTCACTCAGTCCTGGCAGCTTCTAGAAGTTCTACATTGGCCTAGGGTGGGGGTGGGGGGCTCCTCTATACTGGCCTCCTCCCACCCACTTTGCTCCTAGCACAGCACTGACCACACTGGATCATGTTTGACTCCAGTACCCTGTCCTCTGCCAGCTGGATGGCCGGGGCCCAGCTTATCACCAGGCCTGGAGAAATGAGTGAATGAATGAATGAATGAATGAATGAATGAATGAATGAATGAATGAATGAATGAGTGAATCCCTCTCTACCAACAGCTTCTTTACAGAATTCCCTTCCCTTGCAAACCATGCCTTGCCAGGGAGGAATGTTCCCCCTTCCCAGACTTGCACTGGGCACTTACACAGTGCCTAGACTCACCTGGTTAATGAATAATTAAGCTGAACAGGGTTTGACCTCAGGATGACCTTGAGCCTCATATATATATACACACACACACACATTGTACCCCCATATCCCCACCCCCATATGATGTGCAGTCCCTTCAGTCACCATTCTCTTCCTCCCTCTTAATGACTTCTGAATCCTGAGTGTCAGTCACAGAGAAGCCCTGGCCAGCGCCACAGCCTGTCCCAGCCTGCCCATGAGGTCATCTCTCAGGATAGGGGACTCCTTGCCAAAGCCCCAAAGAACACGACTGGCAGCTGGCATGGGGACCTGGGGCCGGGCTCTGCCACTGATACATGTTCAAAGCTGGGGGGTACCTCCCCATCCCCAATCCTTGACCTCCATTTCCCCATCACCAGCACAGGAAGGTGTGCTCAGCAAGTGATGCTATGGAAACGGTGAGTGTTGTGACAGTGAGAGCAAGACAACACCTCTGAGACCACTTTGTCACTGGGCTTGAGCCTGAGTGCAGTCATGGCCCCACACAGCACACAGCTGGGGTGGGGCTGAGAGAAGCAGGGGCTCCTGGGCTAGGCTATCAGGCCTTTCTCTGGCCTGGCTCTCATGGTTTCATTGCACCTCTACCCCATCTTTTCCATCCCTTCCATCATTCATTCCTGTGGTGAATCTGTCAGGCTGGGCTCAGGCCATGGGGTCAGGGTCACACCCTTAGGGAAGCCCACCCTCAGGGCACAGCCACCCCAGGCAGCTATGGAGGAATTTACAGTGAGGGGCAGGTGCCTTCTGCTATCTGAGAGGAGAGAGGGTGCCTGGAGCAGTTGTTGCCTCTGCTAAGGCCTGGAGGAGAGATACAGAGGACAGGGGTGACTGGAGTTGCTGGTGGCATGACAGAACGAGGAGAACAAAAGGCTTGACCTTGGGGCAGGTCACATAAGTTTGCTAGCTGGACAGTGGGCTTCAGGAACAAGGAGTTGATGGTTGGGGACCAGGTGGTGGTGCTCCTGGTTGAGTCTCCACCATGTGCGCGGACCTCAGTTCAAGCCCCTGCTCCCCACCTGCAGGGGGCAAGCTTCAGAAGTGGTGAAGCAGTGCTGCAGGTGTCTCTCTTTCTCCCTTTCTAGTTCCCCTACCCCTCTCCATTTCTGCTTTGTCAAATAAAGAAAGAGATAGGAAGGGAGGAAGGAAGGAAGGAAGGAAGGAAGGAAGGAAGGAAGGAAGGAAGGATAGAAGGGAGGGAGGGAGGGAGGGAGGGAGGGAGGGAGGGAGGGAGGGAGAGAGGGAGGGAGGAAAGATGGATGGATAGATGGATGGATAGATGGATGGATGGATGGATGGATGGATGGATGGATGGATGGATGGATAAGAAGGTAATGGGGTCTGGACCAGTGACAGGAGGGGAAAGAGGTGTTGCTTAATTCAAGAATTATTCAGGGTACTGGAGATAGCTCCCTCTGTAGAGCCCCCCAGCCACCACATGGGAGCACCATGTAAAAAAGAAGCTTCAAGGGGCTGGGCAGTGGCACTCCCAGTTAAGTGCACACATTACTAAGTGTTCAAGCCCCCACTCCCCACCTGCAAGGGAGAAGCTTCATGAGCGAAGAAGCTGGTCTAAATGTGTCTTTCTCTCTCCCTCTCTATGCCCCCACCTCCTCTCAATTTCTCTCTGTCCTATCAAATAAAATAAAAAGCTTCAAAAGCAGTGGAACAGTAATGGTGCTGGGGTATCTTTCCTTCTCTCTTTCTGTCTCCCTCTGCCTCTCTGCCTCTCAAACTCTGGGAAAAGAAGAAATAAGAAAGAAAGAAAGAAAGAAAGAAAGAAAGAAAGAAAGAAAGAAAGAAAGAAAGGGAAAGGAAGGAAGGAAGGAAGAAAGAACTATTAGGAAGTATAATTGCTTGACTTCCTCCTCTGACCAAAATGGAGTAATAGAGGTCATATTTACTGTCGTATTTGAAACAATAAAAAGGAAAAAAGAAACAGATTTGAGGAGGGTTCAAATAGCAAGGAGAGGTGACTCATGTGAAGATCAGATGCTCTGTCATTAGATCTTTGCCCTGTCATGTACGTATCTCTGATAGAAATTTTATTTCTGATTACAAACAAGCCAACAAAAATAAACAAAACCCCCTGTATTCTGGGGTAAATTTCCAATAAGCTCCCAATCCTCATTCCTTGAGGGAGCTAAGGGAGTGGTTTCTCCAGAGTCTGCAGGGCCTCAGCCATCTCATCTTGACAGGAAGCATCTGCCAGAGTGTAATGTCTTGGGAAGACCTGCTTGGACATACATGGGAAGACTGTCCTTCGAGGGCTATTCTGGAGGTGAGGGGTGGGGGTGGGGGGGACCCAGCAGGCTGCCACAGTCTTCAGAGGGTGAGGAGTGGTATTGGGCTCATCAGGTGTCCCAAGGGACAGAGGTGCAGGAGCCCTGACCAGGGAAGAACTTGATGGAGAGGAAGAAGCAAGGGGTAGGCAGAGGGTATCACACACTTAGGTTAGAAAAGGAGAGACCTCACCTTCAGGAGGAAAGCTTCACAAACAGTGAAGCAGTAATGCAGACCTCTCTCTCTCTCTCTCTCTCTCTCTCCAGGGTTATTGCTGGGGCTCATTGCTGGCACTATGAATCCACTGCTCCTGGCAGCCATCTTTTTCTTTTCTTTTCCCCCCATTTTATTCAATAGGACAGACAGAAATTGAGAGGGGAGAGGGAGATAGAGAGGGAGAGAAGAACAGACACCTGCAGACCTGCTTCACAACTTGTGAAGCATTCCCCCTGCATGTGGGGAGTGAGGGCTTGAACCTGGGTCCTTGCACAGGTCCTTGCGTTTAGTAATATGTACACTTGATATTATGTGCATTTAACCAGGTGTGCCACTGCCTGGCCCTCTTTCTCTCCTTCTCTAGCTCCCCTTCTCATCTCAGTTCCTCAATGTCTCTCTCTATACAATAAATTTGATTTTTTAAATTGATTTAATAATGATCGACAAGACCATAGGATAAGAGGGGTACAATTCCACAGCTCCCACAACCAGAGTTCCATATCCCATCCTCTCTATTGGAAGTTTTTCTACACTTTATTCCTCTGGGAGCATGGACCCAGAATCATTTTGGAGTGCAGAAGGTGAAAAAAAAATTAAAGGGAGAGAGAGAGAGGGTATGTGTGTGTGTGTGTGTGTGTGTGTGTGTGTGTGTGTGTGTGTGTGTGTGTGTGTGCTGGTTTCTGTACTCTGGGCCCATGCACTCGCACCCAGGCACTGGACTGGAGCAAGGAGGGGCATGTATATCTTGCAGAGGAGCCCTGGGCCAGGCCCATCCCAGGCCTCACAGCCAGAGTGTAGAGCAGCCATGCCCCACAGTCCTGTCACCTGAGACTGCTACTCCTGCTCTGAGCAAAGGCAGAGTTGTAGGCATGAGCTGGAAGCCCAGGCAGGAGTTAGAAGCCTCTGTCAGCTCAGAGCCCCAGGAGAGCCTCCCTCTGCAGCTGCAGGACCCTGGGTCAGCTCCAGCCTGTTCTTCAGGCCACCTGCTGTGCCAGGTCCTGCCAGCCCTGGAAATGGGGGGTGAAGAGCCTGCAGGAGGCCACTGGAGCCCTGGCTCCCAACTGGGCACAGAGGGCAGCTGCACATCCTGGCAGACTCCTACCTCCCTCTTCAGCACCCTCCACCATGGAAGTCACAGCTGAGCCCCTTCCTGCTTCTCCCTCCTTCACTTTACTGAAGCCTCAGAAAGCCCCCTCTTCCCGAGAGCACTCCTGTGCTATGTGTCCTAATGATGGGAGGCTTGTACACACCAGGGCAGGTGTGGGAATGCTCAGGATGTGCAGGAAGGAAGCTGAGGTGCAGGCACAGATGAGAACAAGAGCAGCTACCTATGCCAACATGCACGCACAGGAAAGGAGGAACACACTCCTGTGCGGGGCCTCAGAGAGAGTGGAGCCCCCATGCAGGTACATGCCACACTGGCAACTGCATGGCATTTGCGTCTACGTGCACAGATAATATAAGTGGAATGCAAATGTCTTACATGCAGAAGCCCACAACCATCCCACATACATCCACACAACCCTGGGCATTCAAAGCATATAAACACTCACTGGAGACAACAAGGTAGTCATGTAAAATGTTTTTCATGCCACAGACTCTGAGGTCCCAGGCTCAATCCCCAGCACCACTGTAAGCCAGAGATGAGCAGTGCCCTGGTTAAAACAAAACAAACAAACAAAAAACACACATACACAAATTCATGGAAGTGTTCACTCATACAAAAGCACAAATGTGCATTGGAAGTCAGATACAAACAGCAGCACAAGCCACACCACACACAGTCATGCACATAGACATGCTTGCTCTGAGCCACGCCTGGGTAGGAGTACATGGAGTCAGAAAACAAAAACCAGCATGTTCTCTCCCTCCCCCCCTTCCTTTATTCCTTCCTTCCTTCTTTCCTTTACATATTTACTTCTTTCTTTCTTTCTCTCTTTCTTTTTTTTGCCTCCAGGGTTATTGCTGGGACTCAGTTCCTGCACCATGAATCCACTGCTCCTGAAGGCCATTTTCCCCCCTTTTGTTGCCCTGGTTGCTATAGCCTTGTTGTGCTTATTATTTTTATTGTTGATGCTGTTCATTGTTGGATAGGATAGAGAGAAATGAAGAGAGGAGGGGAAGACAGACAGGAAGAGAGAAAGACACCTGCAGACCTGCTTCACCGCCCTGCTAGGCTAGCCTCTTCCCCGGCACGTGCTCTCTGGGTTGGAGAGAACCGGAGCCAGCCTGGGCTGCTACTCACTCAGCAACGTGGAAGAGATGACTCATGAACTCGTGGCAGCGTGGCAATGCAATATCTTTATTGATGAGAGAGCCAAAGTTTTTAAAGGTCTGACCCGGAAGTGGCAAGTCGGAAATGAAAATGACTAGGAAAGTGGTGGAGAAAGTCTGGAAAGGTAGGAACTTCCTTAGCAACTGTTGCAAGGGTTTTAACTGGTGGGATTAATACTACTTTGAAGGCAGGGAGAGTCTTGAGGGTAGAAAGAAGATAGATCAAAGGAATAGAATGGGTGGGGATCTTTCAGGCAAAACAATGATTATGTAGATAGGCCATAGTATCAGAAATGCAGAGTGCTTTGTGAGGCTCCTCACAATTTTCCGACACCACCCCCTCCTCTTTTTAATTTGATAGGACTGAGAAAAATTGAGAGGGAAGGGGGAGATAGAGAGGGAGAAAGAGAGATGACACCTGCAGCGTTGCTTCACCACTTGTGAAGCTTCCCCCCTACAGGTGGGAACCAGGGGTTTGAACCTGGGTCCTTCTGCAAGGTAACATGTCTGTTCAACTGGGTATACCACTGCTCAGCACCTAAAATAAATCTTAAATTAATGAAAGGCCCAGTAAGCTAGTGTCCCAGCTTGATTTGCAGGTCCTGAGGTAGAGCCAAGACCTGAAACAAGTCCTGCTTCCCTGGCCACCAGGCCTTGTGTTGTTTACTGTGACACCTTCTCCTTCTTGTCCCAAGGTTTGTCGCTCTTTAGATAGCTGACTTTCAACTGCCATGGGTACTGGTGGAGGAGGTAAGAAGTGTGTGTGTGTCTGTGTGCACGCGCGCACACACACATGTTATGGGGGTGGGGGGAGCAAAGGAGGAGTCCTGAGTAACCCTCTTCTCTGGTGGGATGCATAAGGCCTCCCAGGACCATCCCATCCTCCCTCAGTCCTGTGGGGTTCCTGGGCACTCCCAGGCTATCTGCCTCTCTCTTACTTCTGAGTCTTGGCCTGGGTTGTTCTGGTTGTTTCATCTAGAAAATGTCTCTAAACCCAGCTCTAAACAGGTCCTCAGGGAGACAGAAGTGAACCAGGGGGCCATGGACCCTGCCCTAGTGGAGCTTTCAGAGCATGTGCAACAGTGTACACATGTGTGCCTGGCTGAGAATCTACAGAAATATGGGTGTGAGGGTGGTAGCACAGCGGGTTAAGTGCAGATGGTGCAAAGCGCAAGGACCAGCATAAGCATCCTTGTTCAAACCTCTGGCTCCCCCCCCCACCTGCAGGGGAGTCACTTCACAGGCAGTGAAGCAGGTCTGCAGGTGTCTATCTTTCTCTCCCTCTCTCTGTCTTCCCCTCCTCTCTCCATTTCTCTCTGTCCTATCCAACAACCACATCAATAACAACAACAATAATAAAACAACATCAATAACTACAACAAAATGAAATACATGAATAAATAAATAAATAAATGTTTTTTTAAATGTAGGTGTGAGCTCATTAGTTGGATTTTTTTTTTTTTTTTTTTTTGCCTCCAGGGTTATCTCTGGAGCTTTGAATCCCCTGCTCCTGGAAGCTATTTTTTCCCTTTTGTTGCCCTTGTTGTTTATCACTGTTGTTATTACAATTGTTATTGTTACCACTGATGTTGTTGTTGGATAGGACAGAAAGAGAAATGGAGAGAGGAGGGAAAGACAGAGAGGAGGAGAGAAGATAGACACCTGCAGACCTGCTTCACCGCCTGTGAAGCGACTCCCCTGCAGGTGGGGAGCCAGGAGCTCCAACCGGGATTCTTATGCTAGTGCTTGCGCTTTGCTCCATGTGCACGGAACTTTTTTTGTTTGTTTGTCATCATCAGGGCCTCACCATTCATGGCTGCCTTTTCCAGATACAGAGAGATAGAGAGAGAGAGAGAACAGTAGCAAAGTTTCCTCTGGTGTAGTGGGCACCAGGCACATCGACCCGGTTAGACATTGATGAGCATGAGTGTGAGATTTGCAGGGATAGCTTGTGATGAGTATTTATTTGTGCAAAGTGTACTGCGTGCATGTAGAGCTGAACCTGCAGTGCATATATGTGAGTATAAGTGACTCCAATAAATAAAATAGAGCAAAAAAGAAAGGAAGAAAGAGGGGGTCAGGCGGTAGCGCAGCGGGTTAAGCGCACGTGGTGCAAAGCACAAGGACCGGCTTAAGGATCCCAGTTCGAGCCCCAGTTCCCTACCTGCAGGGAAGTCGCTTCACAAGCAGTGAAGCAGGCCTGCAGGTGTCTATCTTTCTCTCTTCCTCTCTGTCTTCCCCTCCTCTCTCTCTCCATTTCTCTCTGTCCTACCCAACAACAATGACATCAATAAAAACAATAATAAAAAACAAGGGCAACAAAAAAGGGAATAAATAAATAAATATTTTAAAAGGGGGCAGGCAGTGGTGCGCCTGGTTAAGCGCACATAGTACTAAGTGCAAGGACCTGTGCAAGGATCTGGGTTTGAGCCCCCACTCTTCACCTGCAGGATATCTGCTTCACCAGCAGCAAAACAGGTGTCTGTCTGTCTGTCTGTCTGTCTCTCTCTCTATCTCCCCCTCCTCTCCCAATTTTTCTCTGTCCTACCCAATAAAATGAAAAAAATGGCCTCTCAGGGAGTGGATAGTGCCAGCACTGAGCCCCAGTGATAACCTTGGAGGCAAAAGAAAAAAAAAAAGAAAGAAAGAAAAGAAAAGTCAGGAAGGAAGGAAAAAATAATAATGATTTTTAAAAAGCCACCAAGAGTGGTGGCTTCATTGTGCAGGTGCCAACCCCCCAGTATAGCCCTAGTAGTAATTTTAAAAATGTGTTTTACTAATTAGAAGGAACACAGCTTCATTATTCACAATTGCCAAAGAGTGGGAACAGACTAAATGCTTTAGCCAGCAGATGACTGGCTAGGAAGTTAGGGGGTGTATAGTCCATGGAATACTACTCTGCAATCAAAAAACATGTTAGTGTGTCCTTTGGGACAAAATGGATGGAACTGGAGGTGATTCTGTTTAGCAAAATAAGTAAAGAGATGAATGATCAGTTTCACTCATATGTGGACTCTAGAAATCTGATACACAGGGACTTGAAGACAAACAAAGGAACAAAAACCAAACAAAAAAACCCAGAAGCAAGCAAACTGTTTCTTTTTTTATATTTATGTATTTATTCCCTTTTGTTGCCCTTGTTTTATTGTTATAGTTATTACTGTTGTTGTTATTGATGTTGTCGTTGTATAGGACAGAGAGCAATGGAGAGAGGAGGGGAAGACAGAAAGAGGGAGAAAAAGATAGACACCTGCAGACCTGCTTCAAAGCCTGTGAAGTGACTCCCCTGCAGGTGGGGAGCCGGGGGCTCGAACCAGGATCCTTAAGCCAGTCCTTGCACTTGGCACTCCATGCACTTAACCCCCTGTGCTACCGCCCAACTCCCACAAGCAAACTCTTTCTAAGACTTGTGAGAAGTCTGATGGTTATCTTTGGGAGGTGGGGATACAGAACTTGGTGATGGGTGTGACAGGGAACCATACATTGTCATCTTACAATCTTGTAACATGCTATAAATAAGAAATTAAAAAATTAAATACATTGCTCTGGGGGGAAATGTGTTTTCTTTATTGCTTATGAGAGAGAGGTAGAGAATCCAGAGCACTTCTCTGGTACAACGCAGTACTGAGGGTTGCATCAGGAACTTTAGGCATGCAAGTCTTGCTCTCATCAGTGGAGCAATTTCCCCAGCCTCTGGGCCTTTGTTTTCCTACCCAGCCAGTGGGAAGACCAGAGGGTTCTGATGCCCAAGAGTCATGACTTGAGCCTGTTGTTGCCCTGTCGGAGCCTTTCTGTGCCCAGTCAGTGAAGACTCACCTCCTTCAGAACATCCAGTGCCCCCATCCCATGGCCTGCCCCTGCCTGTCTCATGTCCTCTGCAACACTGGTTTTCCCCAGTTTCTCAAATGTTCCAAGTTCCATGGGCTCCAGACTTGGCCCATGGTCCCCTGAGTGTTTGGGCTGCTTTCTCCTATCCTCACCTCCTCCTACTCTACCTTCAGCTCCAATGTCACCTGCTCCAGGGAGCCTTCTCTTCTGTGCCCCCTTCACTCCCACACAATTCCATCCCCTGAATTGCCCTTGGGTGTCCATCTGGTCCTGAGAAGCCAGGGATGGGGCAGTCTTGTTCTGAGATGTGTCTACTGGCCAGCACAAGGCCTGGTGCATAGTAGGTGCTGGGTGAAGAGGTGGTCAGGAGGTGGATACAGCTGAGGTGGGCAGGCAAGGGAGAGGGCAGCCAGGAGAAGGTGGGTGTGCCCAAGGAGCGGGCGTATCATGCCCAATGTCTAGAGAGGGACAAGAGACTTTTCTAAGGACACACATACTGGTGAGAGACGGGTCAAGATTAAAATTAAGCCTGGGATGGCCTGGAAAGTGGTACAGCAAATAAAACATTAGACACTTAAGCATAAGGTCCTGAGTTCAGTCCCCAGCAACACATGCTCTAGAGCAATGCTCAGGTTCTTGACTCCTCCTCTACCTCCTCCTCCTCCTCTTCCTCTTTTTCTTTCTTTCACTAATAAATAATGTCTTTTTAAAAAAAGTATTTATTTATTCCCTTTTGTTACCCTTGTTGTTTTATTGTTGTTATTGATGTTGTTGTTGGATAGGACAGAGAGAAATGGAGAGAGGAGAGGAAGACAGAGAGGGGGAGAAAAAGCTAAACACCTGCAGACCTTCTTCACCACTGGTGAAGCTACTTGCCTGCAGGTGGGGAGCCAGGGGCTCGATCAGGCATCCTTAAGCTGATCCTCGTGCTTTGCACCACCTGCACTTAACCTGCTGTGCTACAGCCCGACTCCCATGAATATTATTTTTTAAAGATTTCTTCTTTATTTTTGTTTATCCCCTTTTGTTGCCCTTGTTTTATTGTTGTAGTTATTGTTGTTGTTGATGTCTTCCATGTTGGATAGGACAGAGAGAAATGGAGAGAGGAGGGGAAGACAGAGAGGGGGAGAGAAAGACACCTGCAGACCTGCTTCACTGCCCGTGAATTGACTCCCCTGCAGGTGGGGAGCCCCGGGCTCAAACCGGGATCCTTACCACCTGTCCTTGGCTTTGCGCCACATGCTCTTAACCCACTGTGCTACCGCCCGACACTCCCATGAATAATATTAAAAAAAAAAAAAAAAGCCTGGGAGAGGGAGCATGCAGTGGTGCACCTGGTAAAGCACACGTGTTAAATGCTCAAGAACTCAGGTTCACACCTCCGTTCCCAGCTGCAGGGGGAAAGCTTCATGAGTGGTGAAGCAGTGCTGCAAGTATCTGTCTTTCTCTCTCCCTATCTCCCCTTCTCTCTCGATTTCTGTCTCTATCTGATAGTTAAATAATAAAATATTAGAAAAAGGAAGAGGAGGAAGAAGAACTAAGCCTTAGGTCCTCCTGGCATCCCTAGCTCAGGGCTGGAGAGAAAAGACCCTCCCCTATGCTCTCTCTTCTCTCTTCCCTGGGCAGCTGCCCTGAGCAGTGTGTGTGTGTGTGTGGGGGGGGTGCCCTTCCTTCCAGACTTCCCCAGATTCATTCACATGTTTGCACACCATTAGAAAACACCCCCCAAAAATATCCAAAGATGTCATCTCTGAAAGCAAGGCTCTGGGGTCATGTGGCCTCTCCAAAGCTGTGAGGACAGGGCGCCTCCCTCTATGGGCTTAGTAACTCCCCCATAAAATGAGGAGATGACTCATCTGCAGACACAGGGAGGGTTCAGGGCATCACCATGAAATAGCCCCACGAGGTGGGCACGTCTCTTGAACCACTCACTGTTCCTTCCAGACACAGGGACCGCCACCACCCTGGTTTACAGACCGACAGACCGAAGCTCAGAGAAGGGACACTTGCCAGGAGACTGGGCTACATGCTCGACTCTGTGGGTGGGGAGCACCCCATGCACCCCGCCCCCGTTGCCAGACGCTGAGTCTCCCTCCCTCCAGACCAGCTTGGGGGCCCCACCTGCAGGGTTCTAGCAGGGCGGGGCTGCGAAGTGCGGGAAGAAGGGGCGCGGGGTGTGGGGGAGGTGCGGGCGCAGTGGGTCGACACTGCTGCGGGGTGAACGGCGTGGGGCTGGCGGCCAAGGGAGGCCGCAGGAAGGAGGATCCGGAGGGCGGCGAGAGATGGGGGCTAGGGAGACATGGGGAGAGATGGGGGGCTGGGGAGACAGGGAGGGCTGGGGACAAATGGGGAAGGCTGGAGAGAGATGGAGGGCTTGGAGAGATAGGAGCTAGAGAGATATTAGGGGGTTGGAGAGCGATTGGGAGGGCTGGGGAGAGATGAGTTCTAGGGAGAAATGGGGCGATATGGGGGCTTGGAGAGAGCTAGGGGTCTGGGAAGGGCTGGGGCTCTGGGAAGAAGTGGGGGATGGAGAAGTGGAGGGGGCTCAGGAGAGATGGGGCTGTGAAAGGCTGAGGAGAGATGGGGAGGGTTTGCCAGAGATGGGGAGGGTCCGGGAGAGATGAGGTCGGTAAAGGGCTGGGGAGGCCCACCCCTATGGCGCCTACCACCCCCCCACCCCTCTCGCCCAGGCCCAGCGGGCCCCGCCCGGGTCTGCAGCCGTCAGCGCAGAGCGCGGCCCCGCGGAGGGATCGATAACTAATTTCACCTCAGCAGCCGCCCCAGTTTTTTCCCGATAATTGTGCGCCGGCAGCTGCGAACTCGGCCCCCAGCCCTCCCGCCCCCCCCCCCCCCCGCGTCGGATCAATTGGCACCACCACCGGGCGGCAGGAAAACTCATTTTTCTCTCCAGCCCCGGCTCCCGGGGGGCGCGGACCGGGCTCCGCCTGGGGTCTGGGGCAGGCGCCAGCGAGGGACACCCCCCCCCCCGGAAAATTTTAGCCAGCTGGGCTGCCTCGGTTTCTCCATTCTGCCAGCGGGGGCAGAGAGGGAAGCTGGCCAAAGGCCTGGGGCTCGCAGATGCCAAGCGCTTGGCCTGGAGCCGAGGGTTCGAGCCCCAGTCACAGCTGCTTCCGCTGCACGCCCCTGCTCTCAGCTGTGGGCGCTTCCTCTCTGAGCTTGTCTATCCCAAAGGGAAGCCCTGGGGCGCAGGCATGTGTCCAGGGACAGGGCTGTCACTACAGACCCTGGGCACACCATTCACCCACCAGCTACTCACTGAGTACCTACTGTGTGCCAGGCCCTGTTCCAGGGACGGAGACAGAGCCTTGAGCATAACAGACCAAAGCCTCCACCATGTGGAACTGACATTCTAACTGGGGATGGGCTATAAATATTATAAGACTATATAACAGGTGATAGTAAACAGTGAGGGAATAGAGAAATGCTAAGGAGAAAAAGCAGGCGGGGCAGGTGGGGGAGCATGTGGGCAGAGTGGAGGTGCAAAGGCAAAGCAGCCCCCAGCACCGAGCGGCAGGGCTTCATGCAGGGAGACCTCTTTGCAAAGCTCTGAGCTGTGACTCCCCAGCTCGCTGGCTGCTCAAGGTCGCAGGAAACCTGCAGACTTGGCATCTCTGAGGATTGCCAGCAGGGGGAGGGAGGCTGCACCATGTGGGCCTGGTGGGGGGGAGGGGGGACAGAGAGCAATCATAGCAAGGATGGGGGGGGGTCAGAAGTAAGGGAGTGTAGACAGAGGGATAAGGGAAGACTGAGCTTAAATGGCCAAGGAGTCCTGGAGGGCAGGAGGCTTAGGGGTTGTAAGGAGTCAGAGTGTCCACCTGCCCCTGCCAGGTCACTGAGGCCATGCCACTCTGGACCCCACCTCCAGACCCTGAAGAAAGAAGTGAGAGGGGTGGTAAGGAGGCAGGGTGGTGGTGCATCTGGTTAGTTGCACATGCTACAATGCACAAGGACCCAGGTTCGAGCCAGGAATCCCCACCTGCAGTGGGAAATCTTTAGGAGTAGTAGTGAAGCAAGTGTCTCTCTGTCTCCCTCCCTCTTTATCTCCCCTTCCCTCTCAATTTCTTTATTTTTTTAATATTTTCTTTTTTAATATTTTATTTATTTATTTATTAGATAGAGACAGACAGAAATTGAGAGGAGGGAGAAGACAGAAAGGGAAAGAGACAGAGAGAAATCTGCAGACCTCCTTCACCACTCATGAAGCTTTCCCCCTGCAGGTGGGGCCCAGGGGTTTGAACCTGGGTCCTTGAGCACTGTAATGTAAGTGCTTAAAAAGGTGCTCTACCTCTTGGTCCCCCCTCTCAATTTCTGACTGACCCTATCAAATAAATAAAGATATTTTAAAAGATGTTTTTGAGTGAGGGGTAGAAGAGGAAGGGAAGAGAGAGAATTATGGAAGGAGTGGGGTGGGGGTAGTAGCAGGGGTGGTGGAGCTGAGGTGCCCTGCTATAACCTGGGAGCCTCATAGCAGCCTTAGATTATTTTAGGGAGCATTTGGGTCACTCAGGAAGCCCAGTCTGATGACCAAACCTCCTCCCTTTATCCCCCCAAATCTGGCAGAAGAGTTGCAAGGCAAACCTTAGGACTCCCTTGCCTCAGTTTCTTCATCTGGAAAATGGAGCTGGAGGACAGTTCTCAGGGTCTGTCCAACTTTCTTCACTCCAGATTCCCAGCAGCCCCATCACAGGGCTGGAGAAGCTGACTTAGCAGCAATGAAAGACAAAGAGAACTGGCAATACTTGCAGCTAGCAGAGGAGGGGGCACTCAGCTGGATGGGCCTTCCCTGTAGGTGTGTCCGGTAATCCATCCATCACCCACCCAGATGTTCCTCCAGGCATCCAGCAAATATCTAGAAAGTGCATGCCTGTGTGGGGCTCTGTGGAGGGTAGTGGGCCTGGGGTCCTCACCTCCCTTTTGCCTCACAAGCAGCTGCCCCTAGAGAGAGCAGGCTGGAAGTGAGGGCTGGACTCAGGCCACTGGGGGAGATGAGCAGGAGTGGGCCCTCTCTAGCTGGAGTGGAAGGACAGGCATCCAGGACCCCCTTCTCTCCACCCCCCATGGAGCCAGATAAAGGAATGGTCAGTCATCCTGAGCCTGTGGACTTAAGATCCTGCTCCTTTACCTACACCAAGTGGTAGTTGGTGCCCCTAGAAGGCCACTTAAGACAACTTTTTTAAAAAAAATATTTATTTGTTTCCTTTTGTTGTCCTTGTTTTTTTATCCTTGTAGTTATTATTGTTGTTGGTATTGATGTCATTGTTGGATAGGACAGAGAGAAATGGAGAGAGGAGAGCAAGAAAGAGAGGGGAGGAGAAAGATAGACACCTGAAGACCTGCTTCATTGCTTGTGAAGTTACTCCCCTGCAGGTAGGGAGATGGGGCTCGAACTGGGATCCTTATGCTGATCCTTGCACTTTGTGCCACCTGCGCTTAACCCGCTGCACTACCGCCCAACTCCCAGACAACTTTTAAGATTTTAAAAAAAATTTATTTATTTATTTATTTCCTTTTGTTGCCCTTGTTTTATTGTTGTAGTTATTATTGTTGTTGTTATTGATGTCATTGTTGTTGGATAGGACAGAGAGCAATGGAGAGAGGAGGGGAAGACAGAGAGGGGGAGAGAAAGATAGACACCTGCAGACCTGCTTCACCACTTGTGAAGTGACTCCCCTGCAGGTGGACTAGATGGGGGCTAGAACTGGGATCCTTATGCCAGTCCTTGTGCTTCGCATCTGTTGATATGCTTCTAAATTCTGCTTCTAAGACCCCTTCTGTTACATTGCTTGAGGCTGTTGTCTATTTACATCATCACTGTTTTCCCTGGGTCCCGCCCTGCCTGCAGAGTGTTGGTTTCGTCCCCACTGGTTAGATGGACGCTTTCTACGTGCTGTTCGCGCTCTTTTTTTGCTCCGCCCCCTCTCCTAGTCATTTCCTTTCCCTTGTCACTTCCAGTGAAGAGATGCATAAAAGGCGACGTATCTGATTAATAAATGAGATACTGCTTCCCAGCTCAGCCATGAGTCCCTGGCCCTCTGTCTCCCGCCCACAAAGCTAGATTGGCAACTGGTGCCCCAAAAGGGACCGGCATGCATCATGTGCACTTAACCTGCTGCACTCCCCCCTGACTCCCTCAAGACAAGTTTGACTTTGGACTGTACCCTGAACCAACCCAGGCAGCAGCCAAGTCTCTCTCTCTCTCTTTCTTATTATTATCTTTATTTATTTATTGGATAGAGTCAGCCAGAAATCAAGAAGGAAAGGGGTGATAGGGAGAGAGACAGAGAAACACCTGTAGCACCGCTTCACCACTAACAAAGCTTTCCTCCGCTGCAGATGGGGACTGAGGACTCGAACCTTGCGCATTGTAACTTGTACTCAACCAGGTGCGCTGCCACCACCCAGCCCCCAAAGTCTCCTTTTTTACTTTATTATTTATGCTCCACTCCTTGTGAAGCTTTCTTCCTGCAGGTGGGGACCGGGGCTTGAACCTGGATCCTCCACCAGCCAGCCCCTATTGTTTATTTTTTCCAGACAGAAAGGCAGAGAGAGGATAGAGAGATCACAACACTAAAGCTTCCTCCAATGTGACAGAGGCCAGACTTGAACCTGGGTTGTACACATGGCAAAGCAGGACATTATACAGTTCCAGGTGGGAGTTATCCATCTGCTCTCCATCCTGCCCAGCACCCCACTTCCAGCTTTGTGCTTCTGGGATCCTGCTACCCAGGACCTGCAGGCAAGAAGAGGCATTCAGGTTCAGGTGTGAGCCAGCCCCCCAGATGTAGCTGCCAGGTTGTCTCTCCCCTTGGTAACTTTAGCACAGAGTCTTAGCCAAGACTGCAGGTGACCACTCCCTCAAGGGGTCTCCAAGGGAGTGGACTGAGTAGAAAACGGGAGCAGTGCTGGGTGCCCCCAGGGGCAGGCTGCCTAGGACACTGGCCACAGTGTCACAAACATCCTGGTTTGCAGCATGAGTCCAGAAACAGCGTCAGTGAGCCTTCCTTGTGGGTCCGGACAGCTCTAGTTGGCCATCTGAGGCCTTTGAGTTGCACCTTGTGTCCTGCCCTGGGCATCCATGAAAATCCAGTGTGAGACACACTCCTGCCCTAGGAAGGCACTCAGCAGCCACACAAACAGCAGCACAGGAAGCCCTTGATCCAGGGGAGATGGAGCTGGGATAAACAGCTCCCCACTCCCCCTTCCCCTGAGCGGATGGTCCTGAGACACATCTCATAAGGAATCTCTGACAATCCTGGGGGATTGGGCACCCAGACAACCATAATGGTGAGAGCTCAATAATGCGTGTTTGTATTCACTCCCCCTCCCTCACTCCCCCTCCTCTTGCCCCTGGAGATACAACCCAACAAGCTACAGGCAGCTTTCCTTTCAGCTGCTTTCAGGAAACCCAGACCAAAATAAATGTTCTGGACCGGATTATGTATGTCCACCCCCCATCCACTTGCTGAAGTCCTGCCCCCCCCCATTGTAAGAATGTGTTTGTATTTGGACAGGAGTATTCTTTAAAGAATGGCTGCAGTGAGGTGGGGTAGGAGAGGAGAAATGGGGGAGATAGCATAGTGGTTCTGCAAAAGGCTTTCCTGCTTGAGGATCTGAGGTGCCAGGTTCAACCCTCACAAGAGCTGAACAGTATTCTGATCCAAACTTTAAAAAAATAAGGGCTAGGCAGTGGCACCCCTGGTTAAGCACACATATTACAATGCTCAAGGACCCAGGTTCAAGCCCCTGGTCCCCACCTGCAGGAGGGACACTTCACAAGAGGTGAAGCAGGGCTGCAGTTTTCTGTCTCTCTCCTATCTTCCACTCTCCTCTCAACTTCTCTCTGTCTCTAGCCAATAATAAATAAATAAATATTTAAAAAAATGAATAAATAAAGGAAAGGGATTGGGAGGCGGTTTACCCGGTAGAGAGCACACATTATCATGCACAAGGACCCTTGTTTGACCCTCTGCAGTGGGTCAGTGCTACAGTGTCTGTCTCTCATTCTCTGTCTGACTCTCTCCCCATTTCTCTGTGTCTCTTACACTCTATTAAAAGAAGAAAGAGGGGCTGGGCAGTGGTGCACCTGGTTGAACGCATATGTTGCAATGCACCAGGAACTGGGTTCAAGCCCCTGGTCCCCACCTGCAGGGGGAAAGTTTCACAAGTGATGAAGCAGGGCTACAGGTGTCTCTTGCTCTCTCTCCCTCTCTATTTCCCCCTCAGTTTCTGGTTGTCTCAATCCAATAAATAAAGATAATAATTTAAAAAGTTTTTTTAAAAAAAGGGAGGAAAAGGAAAGGGGAAATGGTCACTGCCAGGAGTTGTGGAGTTGTATACATACTGCCTCCTAGCAATAGCCCTGGTGGTGATAATGATAATGATAATAATAATGAGAAGACTAGTGATCCATATTAAATGAGGTCATAAGGTAGGACCAAATCAAATGTGGTTGCTGTCTTTGTGACATGATGATATTGGCACACAGATATGATGACAGAACCACATGATAACACAGTGAAAAGACAGATAGCCATTTGAAGCCAAAATTAGAGGCATTGGTAGGAACTATGCTGCTAACACCTTGACCTCAGACTTCCGACCTCCAGTGCTGTGACACTGTGTAGTTTAAGACCCTTTCTCATATCTGGCACTTTAAGAAAATCAGTGTCAGGGACTGAACTTGGGACCTTGTGCTTGAGTTCAACACTGTATCCACTGTGCCACCTCATGGGTCTCTCAAAGAAAATGAGGCCTCAAGAGTCAGAGCAGGTATGTTAACTCAGCCTACTAGAGCAGCCATTTGCATGCCTGAGGTTGCAGAGGTCAGAGGTTCAATCTCTGGCACCTTCATGCCAGGTCTGAGCAGTGCTCTGGTCCTTCCCCTGCCCCCATAATAATAATAAACTATAATATAATCATTATAAATAAATAAACCTACAAGAGGAAATAAAAGGGGTACACCTGGTTAAATGCACTTGTTACCAAGCTCGAAGACCTGGGTTTAAGCCCCCACTCCCCACCTGTAGGGGGGAAGCTTCTTAGGTGCTTACTTAAGTCTGCAGATATCTCTCACACTTCTCTTATCCACCTCTCAATTACTATCTGTCCGATCAAAATAAATTAATTTTTAAAAAGGGTGAGGGGAATGGCCACCAGGAGTGATGAATTCATTATGTTATGCAGGCACTGAGCCCCAGCAATAACCCTGGTGAGAACAGAAAGTGTAAGAGAGAGAGAGAAAGAGAGAGGAGAGATAGGAGAGAGAGAGAGAGAGAGAGAGAGAGAGAGAAGGGGGATGGAGAAACAAAAGACTTACTCAAGTCACATGTAGGAAGTGGCAGGGACCAGATTCAAACAGCAGCATGTGGGCAAAGGAGATAACACAAGAGTTTGTTGTTTGTTTGTTTTTAAATAAAGATCCATTTATTTACTAGGGTGATGAGAGAGAGAGAGAGAGAGAGAGAGAACACACTACTAGAACATCACTCTAGCTTATGCAATGCCAAAGATTGAACTCAGGACCTCAAACCTGAGTCTCCAACATCCCATTCACTGCCCACCTGCCCAGCCTCAGCAGCACAGCAGTTTATGGAACAGATTTCCATTTCTGCAGCTCTGAGGTCTAGGGCTGAATCTCTGGCACCCTCATGAGCCAGGGCTGAGTCACAGTGCTCTGGTAAATACAAATACCTCCCAATCAGGGGTCTTCAGGAGCAAAGTGCAAATCCCTGACAATGGGAAGCAAGTGAGGACACACACCTTCTGGTGCAGAACCCCTCTCTCCTCTCCAGGTTTGAGAAACAGGCCCCTTGCTTCCAGTGCTATGACTGAATTCTCAGGGGGAGCTCTGCCTGCTCAGGCCCTGACCCTGGCCAGCTTCACTCTGCTGCAGGGCTGAGTTTTCCAACCCCTCCTCTCCCTCAGCTCCCCAAGGATCTCCTCCCAGCTTTCTGCAAATGGACACACAGCCTGCCTCTCTCTCTCTCTCTCTCTCTCTCTCTCTCTCTCTCTCTCTCTCCTGCACACTCTTCACTCACCCCTTGTGGCAGCCCCTTAGAAGCTGTCTCTACCATCTTCCTGATCCCTGCTGCAGAGCAACCACAGGATGACTTTGGGGTGCCCTTCACGGACCACACCCCACCCACCATATGCAGCTGTGGCCTGACTGGCCCCCTCAGGCCTGAGCACTGTGCCAGGAGCTATAGCCAGATAGTGCTGCTGTTTTCACCCACTGCAGCAAGAACTAGTGCTGTCTCTAGGCCACATAGATGCTGGGGCCTGGGGGTGTGTGTCTGGGGGTGGGAGTAGGTGGAAGGACTGTGCCCCACGGTGCTCAGCCACAAACAGAAGGGCTCTGGTGGGGCTGAAAATCACCACTTCACCACTTCCCACCCCACCCCAGACTAGGCTCTGTTGCAGGGGCCAACCTCAGAGATTAATTATAGAAAGTCACGAATAACAGCGGTAGAGGAGAGCAGTGCATAGGTTGTGATGTGAGGGGACAGCAGCGAGGGGGTGCAAAGCCACAGGCTCCTCCCCCACTCCGCCCCTGCGCCCTGGTTCTTGCTTCATGGGCGCTTTATTCTGGGTGGCCAGCTGAATCCTGGGTGGCTTTTCAGAGATATTCAAAGGCTCCTAAAGGGGATGGGGGAGAGACAGGGTAGTGGTTATGCAAAAAGACTTTCATGCCTGAGGCTCCAAGGTGCCAGGTTCAATCCTCAGCACCACCATAAACCAGAGCTGAACAGTGCTCTGGTAAAATAAACAAACAAACAAACATCATGTAATATGATATATTAATTAATAAATAGCAAGCAAGAAAAGAGGAACCGGAAGGTAGCACACCTGGCTGAGTACAAATGTAACCATGCACAAGGACCCAGGTTCAAGCACCTGGTCCCCACCTGAAGGGGGGACATTTCATAAGCAGTGAAGCAGGTTTACATGTATCTCTCTGTCTCTCTCCCTCTCTATATGCCCATCCCCTCTCAGTTTCTCTCTGTCCTATCAAATAAAAAAGGAATATGTATGTACGTATATATATATTTAAATACACACATACATATTTTAAAGAAGAATCATAAAAGTCTCCTAAGGAAGAGTATCATCTAACTTTAGTGGAGGGTGGGAGGGCACCGTGCCCTGTGACATGGAGCAGGAAGCCAAGCCAGGCCTGAGCTCTGGTTATGATTGGACCCGGGGCCTCATGCCTGCATGTCCAGTGCTCCACCTGCTGTACCTATCTTGCTGCCAGATATCACTTTCTGAGTCACCAATGCTGGGAGGGAGACACACAGAGTCAAGGGAGTAAATAATGGGATGGTTCCACCCATTTTTGAAAAGTGTGGAAGACTTTCCAGAGGGAGGGATAGCCCTGGATCTGAGACCTAAAGAATGAGCAGGGGTTACCCAGGTGGAGTGGGAGGGGAACAGTACTGCAGCTGGCTGGGGGGTGGGGGGAAGCACAAGCAAAGGGCCTACAGAGGGAGGGCTGTGGGGAGGGGGCAGGGCAGAGAGAAGGCCTCTGCAGGAAAGCTACTGGAAGTTTCTGGGAGAGCCTTGTGAGCCATGTTAAACTCTTGTCTTCGTCTGGAAGAGACTGTGTGCTGAACACCCTGTGAGAGTTGCGGTGCACCAGCAAACTAAGTCAAGTTTCAAGAGGTGGTGGAGCAGGGAGAGCCAGTCCAGCTGGGCGAACCTGGGATGCATTCACTGGTGTCAACAAAGGAGAGCAGGGGGATGGCATAATGGTTATGCAAACAGATTCTCACACCTGAGGCTCCACAGTACTAGGTTCATTCATTCTCTTGCACCACCATAAGTTAGAGCTGAACAGTGCTCTGAGAAAAAGAAAGAAAGAAAGAAAGAAAGAGAGAAAGAAAGAAAGAAAAGAAAAGAAAAGAAAATCAAGGGGAAAACGGACAAAAACAGCACAGCTTGGATATCTAGCCCTGATTAAAAATCAGGAGAGACCCTGAAGAGTCCTAAAATCCCCAGATATAGGCCTTAGAGACCTTGGAGAGTCCTAGTTTGTGGGCTCAGGGTTTACAGGTGGGGAAGCTGAGGCCCAGAGAGAGGACATGCTTTCCCTTCAAGCTATGTACTTACAGGCTTATTCATTTGACAAGCACTTGTTGAACACCTACTAGGTGCCCAGCACTCTGCTAGACACTGGAGATATGGAGGTGAGCAGAGGAGCAAGGTGTTCCTGTCTTAGCAGCTGGGTGCTGGGACCAGAGGCAAGGAGGGGGGGGGAGAGGAGGGGGGGGAGGAAGGAAGGCACGGAAGGAAAAGGACAAGACAAGCTTGCACTTACTGAGCATCCAGCTGCTGCCCTCCACTGCAGGCCTCTTGTGAGCATGACAACTGCCACAAGGCTGCAAGGAAGTTCGGGTCACAGACCACAGGGTGAAGGTCACACGGTGGGTGACCTGCTTCACTACCTCCACAGCCAGTTAAGGGCCTTCTGCTGGGCTGACCCATCCTACTTTCCAAGGCCCAGGCAGGAGCTGGAGGTTGAAGGAAGATGCTGGGGTGCAGCTAGGGGCTGGGAGCCCCCTGGTGACACTGGGAGGTCAGTCAAGAGGCCCAGGCTGAGCCATGGTGACCATCAGGAGAGGTCAGGGAGAGAGGGAGGAACAGACTCTCATCCTCCATCCGTCCATGAAGCACCTTCAGTGGTTCCCTGTCTCATCAAGAGAGAGGAGGGGAGCACTCTGACCCCACACTCAGCGATGTGCTGTCCACCCTACACTGAATGGCGTGCATTTACTCATTAAGCCAAGGGGATGCCCCTCTGGGGGATGCCCGTGCATTGCTGGGCAGTGGCTTCAGGGAGCACTAGGCACCCTGAATCTTGCTCTCAGAAGCAAGTGGTCTCAGAGGGAAGAAGGTTACTCAGCAATGAGAGTATGGTGTGGGATGCATGGGAGAGGCACACCGGGGAGGTCTATCAAGAAAGGCTTCCTGGAGGAGGTGGTAGTTTTCTTTCTTTCTTTCTTTCTTTCTTTCTTTCTTTCTTTCTTTCTTTCTTCATTTCTTTCTTTCCACTGCCACCAGAGTTATCACTGGGGCTCAGTGATAGCATATGAATCTACCACTTCCAGTGGCCATTGTTCCTTTTTTTAAAATATATTTTATTTATTTTATTTTTGAAAGAAATGCAGAGAGAGAAAGACACAGCAACACCAGTGCACTGCACAGCTCTGGCTTATTGTGATACAGGGGATTGAACCAGGGATTTCATAGCCTCAGGCACGAGAGTCTTGCATAACCATTATGCTATCTACCCCTACCCCCCTTTTTTTCTCATAGGACAGAGAAATTGAGAGAGGGAGGAAGAGCTAGGGAGAGAAAAAGATAGACAGACACCTGCAGACCTGCTTCACCGCTTATGAAGTGTCCCCCCCCCCCCCCCGCAGGTAGGAAGCAGGGGCTTGAACCCAGGTCCTCGTGTGTGGTAACATATATGCTTAACCAGTGAATTCCACTTCTGTGCTGGCAACACATACACACGGGTGCACACATGTCCACATGTGTAGGTTTTTGCTGCTGTTGTTATTGTCACCTGGGCTTCACTGCTCCGAGTTGACTTTTTCAGATAGAGACAGAGTTACAGAGACAACGGGAGAGCGGGAAAGGCACTGCAGCACAGAAGTCATGCAGGCCAGGCTGGAACCTGGGTCCCATCCATGGCAAAGCAGATGCACCATCCAGCTGAGGGCACTGGGTCACACAGGAGCCCTTGCCTGTTCCCGGTGTAGCTCCCCAGATGAGTTTTACTCATAGGATAGTGCACTGTTTTGCCATGTGCAAGACCCAAGTTCAAGCCTTGCTCCCACAACAATGCTCTCTCTACGCCACCCTGCTGGCATAGAACTCAGATGGGCTGCTTTCACTTCCTGGACAAAGGACAGATGGGAAGTCTAGACAAGGGCTCCTGTTGTCCCCTGAAGCTCCCACACCTGCCTCCTGCCTCTGCATTGTTTCCAGAACGAGGTCATGAGTATCATTTCCTACTGCAATGCTGGAGCTGCCAGACACCCAGGAGAAGAGCTAGGACAGCCTCTCTTTATCTCACTGCCTTTGTAACAAATAGCCCCACGGGGGGCCAGCAAGACAGCTCACCTGGAAGGACGACTGCTTTGTTATATGCCAAACCAGGTTTATATCCCTGGTACATCATATGGGAGTTCTCTCTCTGAAAGAATCAGCCTGGAGTGGTGAAGCCCTGGCAATGACAAAACAGACAGACAGACAGACAGAAAACCCACACACAAGCCCACAAGATGATTCCCTTGGTCTGGAGGTCAGCATTCCTAAAGCCAAAGTGTGGGTGGGTCTGCATTCCTACTTCGAGCAAGGGGAGCCTCTGTCCCCTTAGTTTTTTTTTTCTTTATCAGCTTTCAGAGGCTGCCCACTCTCCTCGGCTTGTGGTTCACCCCCTTGGCTTCATCCTTCAAGCATCAACAGCAACTCCTTCAAGCCAGTTTGTTTCTGACTCTGACTTTGGTTTCTCCCACCTATCTCCTTTACCTCACTTCCCACACTACCCACTGTCCATGAGGCCCATCTCGGCACTGGCCGGGCTCCCTGGGAAGGGGTCAAGATGGTCTGACAGTTCTATGACTCTCTGGGCCCAGATCTGAGCACCACTGCCTCCTACCCCCACCCTATAGAATTAAGAGCTGGCTAAGGAGGAGTTGAAGTTTGAGCTGGTGTGGACTCCCAAGCCCGGCATGAATCCCTCCAGGTCCGATCCTCTCTTTGGCTTTTGGAAATTAATACCAAGACCTCATAGTCAGCACCACCAGGCTCTAACTCTCTTTCCCTGAGAGGTAAAAAGAAGGGGCTTCTGGAAGACAGCACCAGGGGCATCCCCAGGCAGCTTGGAGTCCCCAGTCTGCCATGTATCTGCTGGGTCTCCCTCTCTCTAGGTATCCCATTTGAAAGACAGATATAATCGTGGAACTCTCCTCCTGGGATGTGTGGGGCAGGTAGAGGGTAGTCAGCGTCCTTATGATTCAGGATCCCAGGACCTTCACTCTATCATGTAAGCAGCATCCTTTCTGCCTGGGTCTGGAGAGAAGGTTCTAGAAAGTGAGGGGAACAGCTCAACTGACAGAGCGTCTGACTTGAATACCTGAGGTTCCAGTTTGATCCCTAGCACTGCGAATGCCAGAATGGTGCTCTGACTTGACTCTCTCCTCTGTCCCACAGTGAGAAGGAGAGAAAGTAGAGTTGCTTCCTTCCCACAGCTCAGCACCCCGCTAATGGGAGTGAGACGTGGATCTCTGCTGTTAGGAGACCTAGATGGAGGGCTGGCTGGTTTCACAACATCACTAAGCATCTAGAGCTGAGCAACTCTCTCTCAGTTGGGTCTCACACCAACAGATACACTCAGGGTTCTCTTCCTCTCTCTTCTCTTCCTCTGACCTCCAGAATTGGGGCTCTGGATTCCAGGCTGGACAAACCAGTTTTGTCCTCTCCTTCCGGTTCACTGGTTATTGGGATCCTAAGAATCTAGGATCTGAGCTAGGCTCAGACCCTGCCCCCTGAACTGCAGGCTACTTGGGCAGAGTCTGCAGTCCAACCACTGGAGCTGAGTGGGTCCTCCAGCTGGAAGATGGTGTGGACAAAGGTCAGGGTGTTCATGATGTTGGATGGAAAAATAATTACATCTTCATTTTTCGTGCCCTTCTACTTAAAAACAATTTTTTAAATTTATTTTGGAAAGAGACAGAGAAATTGAGGGGGGGAGGGGGGATGTAGAAGAGAGAAACCTACAGCACTACCTCACCTTTTGTGAAGTTTTTCCCCTGCAGGTGGGAACCAAGGGCTTGAACCTGGGTCCTTGACCATGGTAATATGTGTGTTCTACAGGGTGTGCCAGTACACACACACACACACACACACACACACACACACACACACACACGAAGTCAGAGGAGTCCTGGGCTTGGTTCCCTAGAGAAACCAGTTCTGTCTCCAGATTGCAGCCAAGTTGATGTGAATTTCTCAAAACCTCCTCCAGGGCTCCCTCCTTGCTCTTAGATCTGCTGCTAGATTTTATCAGTGTTTAATTGAAGAAAGAAGAAAAAAAAAAAAAGCACACTTAGGGGGAAACAAAGTTGTTTGCTGGATAGTGTGCCTGATTTGTCATGTGCATAACTCGGGTTCAAGCTTAAGCCCCACAGCACTGGAGGGAAACTTTGGTGATGTTTCTCTTTCTCTCTTCTCTTTCTTCCTGGAAAAGTCAGCACAGACTAGTGAGGACCTGCTGACAAGACAAAAATTATGAAAAAAAAAAAGAAGAAGTGCCTGTACGATTACATCATAGTTGTGCTTTGGGGGAAAAAATTGTTTTTCTTTTCTGATGCCAGAGTTATCACTGGGGCTTTGTGCCTATATCATTCCACCACTCCCAGTGAACTCTCTCTCTCTCTCTCTTTTTTTTTTTTTTTGCCTCAAGGATTATTGCTGGGGCTTGGTGCCTGCACTGCGAATCCACTGCTCCTGAAAGTTATTTTTCCCCTTTTCTTGCCCTTGTTGTTTATCATTGTTGTTGCTGCTATTGCCATTACTGTCATTATTGTTGGACAGGATGAAGAGAAATCAAGAGAGGAAGGGAAGACAGAAAGGAGGTGAGAAAGATAGACACCTGCAGACCTGCTTCATCACTTATGAATCTACCCCCCTGCAGGTGGGGGCCAGAGGCTTGAACCCAGATCCTTGAGTGGGTCCTTGCACTTCATGCTATGTGCGTTTAACCTGCTGTACTACCCCCCAGCCCCCCTCTTTTTTAAGATGCTATAATCACTGTACCATATATACATTTTTTTCAGTTATCTCTATTTATTGGATAGATACAGCCAGAAATTGAGAGAGTAGGGGGAGACCGAGAGACACCTGCAACACTGCTTCAACACTTGCAAACTTTCCCCCTACAGGTGGGGACCAGGGGATCAAACCTGGGTCACTGCACATTGTAACATGGGCACTCAACAGGGTGAGCCACCACCCGGCCCTGACTCTCTCTCTCTCTCTCTCTCTCTCTTTTAATTTTTTAATATTTATTTATTTTCCCTTTTTGTTGCCCTGGTTGTTTTTCATTGTTGTAGACTCTTTTAAGCTAGAAAGTGAGAGACAGAAGGGGAAGGAGTGGTGCATCAGCACTGCTCCATTGCCTATGAGGCTTCCCCCCGGCAAGGTGTTCCCCTGTGCTGTCTAGAGGTTTGAACCCAGCTTTTTGCGCACAGTAAATTGTGCACTCTATTAGGTGAGCCACTCCTAGTAGTGTAGTGGGGCTCGGGAGATAGCATAGTAGCTATGAAAAAGACTTTCGGGAGTCAGGTGGTAGAGCAACGGGTTAAGCACAAGTGGCGCAAAGAGCAAGGACCAGCCTAAGGATCCCAGTTCGAGCCCTGGCTCCCCACCTGCAGGGGAGTCGCTTCAAGGTGGTGAAGCAGGTCTGCAGGTGTCTGTCTTTCTCCTCCTCTCTCCATTTCTCTTTCCTATCTAACAATGACAACATCAATAACAACAACAATAATAACTACAACAAGGGCAACAATAAGGGAATAAATAAATATTTTTAAAAAGATAAAAAAAGAAAAATACTTTCATGCCTGAGGTACCAAAGGTCCCAGGTTCAATCACCAGCACTACCAAAAGCCAGAACTGAGCAGTGCTCTGGTAAAAATAATAATAACACCACCACCATCATCACCAGGGGCTCACTCTTGTTGGGGACACCCTCCTGTTTGATTTGGTCTAGGTTTGATGTATAATGTGAAGGTCCCAAGGGCCCCAGAATGGCCTGCCTGCCAGCACTGTGGCTCCATACTTGAGGGAGACACCGAGACATCCAGATGGTGCTGCCACCAAACACTTACTTGATACACGGAAGCATGTTACCAGCTGCCACAGTCTAAGGGCTTCTCATTGTGCAGGGTTCAGCAATATCCACATGCCCCAGGTCTCAGGCTCTCCCCTGCCATGGGAAGAAAGATAGAGAATACAGGGAAGACAGAGAGAGAGAGAGAGAAAGAGAGAAAGAGAGAGAGTTGGAGGTGGGTGGGCAGGGGGCAACTTTTCCTATGTCATGAACTCTCATGACATTTGGTCACCCTTTATTTTTTAAATTTATATTTATTTATTTATTTGAAATAAAATTGAGAAATTGAGAGGGGCTGGGGATAGAGAAGGGGAGAAATACAGAGACACCTTCAGCCCTGCTTTACCACTCATGAGGCTTTCCTCCTGCAGCCGGGAACTGGGGCTTAAACACAGGTCCTTGAACACAGTAGCTTATCTACTTTACCAAGTGCACCACCACCCAGCCTGGGTCACATAATAATAATAATAATAATAATTCTTATTATTATCATCACTATTATTACTTTGTACCAAAGCTCTGCTCAGCTCTGGCTATTGGTAGTGTCAGGGCTTGAACTTGGCACCTCTTGAATGCAGATCTTATTTTGACACTGTCATGTTTGAAAGCACGTAACTAACACATAGAATCGTCTCAGGAGTCAAGTCATGTAAGGAGAGCTAGCTACTTTGAGTGGGAGCTTTGGTGCTGTGGTTTCTTTCCCCCTCTCCCTCTCTGTCTCTAGAAAATAAATGGGTGTGGGGCCAGGCAGTGGCACACCTGTTAAGCACACACATTACAGTGCACAAGGATGCAGCTTCAAGCCCCTGGTCCCCACCTGCAGGGGGAAAGCTTCACAAGTGGTGAAGCAAGGCTGCAGGTGTTTCTCTGTCTCTCTCACTCACTATCCCCCCCTCAATTTCTCTCTGTCTCTATCCAAAAATAAATAAAGTGCAAAGTGCAAGGACTGCCATAAGGATCCCAGTTCGTGCCCCCGGCTCCCCATCTGCAGGGGAGTCCCTTCACAGGCGGTGAAGCAGGTCTGCAGGTGTCTTTCTCTCCCCCTCTCTGTCTTCCCCTCCTCTCTCCATTTCTCTGTCTTATCTAACAATGACATCAATAACAACAACAATAATAACTACAACAAAAAACAAGGGCAACAAAGGAAATAAATAAATATTAAAAAATGTTTGTTTTTAATACAATTTTTAAAAATATTTATTTATTTATTCCCTTTTTTGTTGCCATTGTTGTTTTTTATTGTTGTAGTTATTGTTGTTGTTGTTATTTACAATGTTATTGTTGGATAGGACAGAGAGAAATGGAGAGAGGAAGGGAAAACAGAGAGGAGGAGAGAAAAACAGACACTTGCAGACCTGCTTCACCGCCTGTGAAGTGACTCCCCAGCAGGTGGGGAGGCAGGGGCTCGAACTGGGATCCTTATGCAGGTCCTTGCGCATTGCACCATGTGCAGTTAACCCACTGCACTACCACCTGACTCCCTAAAAAATGTTTTTAAAAAGTAAAATAGGGGGCCAGGCGGTAGTGCAGCAGGTTTAAGCGCATTTGGCACAGAGTGCATGGACCAACGGAAGGATAAGGATCTTGGTTCTAGCCCCTGACTCCCCACCTGCTGGGGAGTCACCTCACAGGTGGTGAAGCAGGTCTGCAGGTGTCTGTCTTTCTCTCCTCCTCTCTGTCTTCCCTTCCACTCTCCATTTCTCTCTGTCCTATCCAACAACAACGTTGTAAATAACAACAACAATAATAACTACAACAATAAAAAACAAGGGCAACAAAATGGAAAAAATAGCCTCCAGGAGCAGTGGATTCAGAGTGCAGGCAGGAGTCCCAGCAGTAAAACCTGGAGGCAAAAACAAAAAAAAAGTAAAATAAATAAATAAACTAAATTAAAAAAAATAAAGTAAATAGACTATCAGGGTATTTTTTTCAGGGGCCTGGAGCTAGCTCCCCCAAGTAGAGCTCATACTCTGCTATGCACAAGGAAAAATAATGAATCTGGAGAAATAAATGAATAGCTGTCCACTGGGAGTCCTGAAACCCCACAGGTGTGAAGCCCCAGCAAAGCCCTGGTGGCAAAGCTGACTAAATAAAGAAAATACAGAGTTTTTGAGCAGACGCACCCCAGGGGGAAGTACCCATGGGCCAAGTGCTCCCACTGAAGACAGCCTGGCCAGGAAAGATTCCCCAATTCATACGGGGCCACACAAGACTCTACCCCAGTCCCAGGGTTTCCTGCCTGTCCCCCAAACTGAGGCCCAGACTCCCCGGGAGACACTGGGAGCTGGGACAAGGCTATTCCAGGTTTTGTAGCACCCAGAGAAGGTCTTTTTCTCACTGGTTTGGTGCCAGGATCTGAAGGGTACCAGAAGCTGCCTCCTTGTCTGGCCTCCTCCATGGGTCCATGGACCCTTCTATCACAGCTCTCTCTCCCTGCTGTCCTTCCCATGCCAGAGCCCAAGCCCCAACCAGAAGCTGGTTTCTGCCAGACTCCTAGGATGAGGTCAGGCGTGATCCTAGAAGCCCTGGCCCAAGCCTGATCCCTCCCCTGAGCAGGCTGGAGAGCCCACAGTGAGGGACGCCCAGCTCATTCCTAGAGCTCAGCCTGCAGAGACAGCAGCCAGTGCAGTGTGGCCACCATGCACCTCCAGCAAATTGGCAGTCACTGCAGAGAAGCAGGGCCACATCAGCTCTGGAGCTGGTGATCCTAGGTTCAAATCCTGGCTCTCACTCTACTTAGCTGGGTGCTCTGGGACAGGATCGCTGTGAAGATTAAATGAATGAGGGGCTGGGTGGTGGCGCACCTGGGTGAGCGCACACGTTGAAACGTGCAAGGACCTAGGTCCGAGCTCCTGCGCCCCTCTGCAGAGGGAAGCTTTGCGAGTAGTGAAGCAGGGCTTCAGGAGTTTCTCTTTCCCTCTCCCTCTCTATCTATCCCTACCTTCCCAATCTCTGGCTGTTTCTATCCAATAAAGAAAGATAATGAAAAACTAATTAGAAATACATAGTGGGGGAGTCGGGCTGTAGCGCAGCGGGTTAAGCGCAGGTGGCGCAAAGCACAAGGACCGGCATAAGGATCCCGGTTCAAACCCCGGCTCCCCACCTGCAGGGGAGTCGCTTCACAGGCGGTGAAGCAGGTCTGCAGGTGTCTATTTTTCTCTCCTCCTCTCTGTCTTCCCCTCCTCTCTCCATTTCTCTCTATCCTATTCAACAATGACAACAACAATAATAACTACAACAATAAAACAACAAGGGCAACAAAAGGGAATAAATAAGTATTTAAAAAATAAAAATAAATTAAAAAAAAAGAAATACATAGTGGATGTTTATAAAAATGAATAAAATGACTTTGCATTGGTGGAAAGTACTAAACACAAGTCATCTTATAATACTGTCACTGTTATGAACCATGAGATAGGGGCTGTGGCACAGGGTTGTCCTGGTCTGATGTAAGAGGAAAGGTGAGATGGGAGTTATATGGAATTGTACCACTCTTATCCTACAATCTCGTTCATCATTATTAAATCACCAACAAAAAATAGTAACAAAAAGAAGAAGAAAGGCGAGAACTCTCCTCTCAGCCTCCAGAAAAATAACACAGCCTGGGAGGTGGTGCAGTGGATGAAGCCTTGGAATATAAAGCATGAGGTCCCAAGTTTGAACCCTGGCATGGCCTGTGCCAGAGTGATGCTCTGGCTGGCTCTCTCATTAGCATATACATACCCCAACAAGAAGGAGAGCACCCCCCCCCATGTGATTCAGATAGTAGAACATATTCCTTATACCAGATATGACCCAGTTGTGTTCTGGTACCTCTCCTGTAAAATCAATAATCTTTGAAAATCAATAGTGGGACTAGGGAGATAGGATCGTGGTTATGCAAAAAGACTTTCATGCCTGAGTTCCCAAAGGTCCCAAGTTCAATCCCCAGCACTACCTAAAGCCAGAACTGAGCAGTGCTCTGGTAAAAATAATAAATAAAGATAAAGATAAAAATGAATAGTGTCCTGGGCCAGGGAGATAATACTGGAGGCTCAGAGAGGCCCCAGGTTCAATGGCTGATACGACCATAAACCAGAGCTAGTAGTGATTTGATGTCTTTCCTCTGTCTCTCTTTCTGTATCTCTCTCTGTCTCTCACTAAAGTAAATCCATTTAAAAATTTTCAAATATCTCTCCCTTAATAAGGCACATGGTTTCCTGACCTGGATACATTTTCCAGCTTCTCTTGTCACTAGACAAAACTGTGTGACTAAGTTCTGGTATATCAGAGGACACTAGAGGTGGTTTGTCTCATTTCCTAGAAGTTACCTTAAAATGCAGGGAGGAGGGGGAGTGAAACAGCTCCCTTGGATAGTGTCCTGCTTTGCCATGTGCATGACCCAGTTTTGAATCTAGCCCCTGCCGCACTGAAGGAAGCTTCAGTACTAAGTTTTCTCGTTCTCTGCCTCTCTATATTCAGAAGAATAAAATAAGGACAGAGGGACAGGCACTTCCTTTTGTCTCCTTTCCACTGACCAGAATATGGATGTGGAGACTGGGGCAGGAGCAGCTGTTGTGTACCGTGTACCATAAGGCTAAAGCTGGGTGAGCCGGGTAGCAAGACAAGGAGACTTTAGGAATCCTGGTCCCCACAGATCCACAGACTACAGAGCCCCATACTAGCCCAGACTACCTGCATTTACTCACAGGAAGAAACTGACCCCTTTCTGGTTTAAACCTGTTGTTTGGAATCAGACCTCTCTGAAGTAGAGAAATCTTTTGGGCTTGGGAGACCCCATAATGGTTATGCAAAAAACTCTCATGCCTAAGGCTTAACGGTCCCAGGCTTAATCTCCAGCATTTTAGAAGTATGTGTGTGTTTGTGTGTGTGTGTGTGTGTGTGTGTGTATTGGAGGTGGGTAGATGGATATCTGGGAAGACTTCACAGGGAATATTATTGGATCCTGAGGGATCTTTTTTTAAACATTTATTTCCTTTTGTTGCCTTGTTGTTTTATCGTTGTAGTTACTATTGTTGTTGTTACTGATGTCATTGTTGTTGGACAGGACAGAGAGAAATGGAGAGAGGAAGGGAAGACAGAGAGGGGGAGAGAAAGCTAGACACTTGCAGACCTGCTTCACCAATTGTGAAGCAACCCCCACCGGGATTCTTACACCAGTCCTTGTGCTACCTTCCCTTAACCCGCTGCGCTAACGCCAGACTCCCCTGAAGGATCTTTTATGGATGGGTTTAACCACAGTAGTGGGAAGAATACTAGACTGTTCTTTCTTCTCCTCTCCTCCACTTTTTTTTTTTAACCAGAGCACTTCTCAGCTCTACTTTATAGTAGTGCAGGAAATTGAACCTGGGACTTTGGACCCCCAGGCATGAAAGTCTCTTTGCATAACCATTATTCTCTCTACCTCCACTGAATGTTTCCCTGTTTGATTTGGTATCCTCCTACCTCCCTCCTCCTCCAGGTCATCCTCTGATTATCCCATCCCAAGAGCAGCCAGAAACCCAGGCTGGGGTGCTTCCAACCCAACTCAGTCCCTCCCTTTTCTGGGTCCCTTCCACTTCTGGGTCCCTCCCACAACTGAGGCTGGCGATTTCCTGGGCTAGATTTTGTGGGTCACCAGATGCACTGCTGGCCCTAACCTAACACGCTCCTAGAACTCCCCCCATCCACCCACACCAACCTACTTTTTCTCCTGCAGCGGAAGTCCCTCTCCCTCCTACTCACCCACTCAAGCCCACTGAGGTGTCCTCTGCCCCTGCTCTCACACTCTTCACCCTGGCGTTTGCTTTCAGTTCATCCAAGCCTCTGCCTCTATCTCCAGGAAGCCTTCCCTGATGTCCGTGGCTGGGCTAGAGTTTTCCCTCGAGCTGCCTGTGGTCCCACTCTCACAACCCATGTTGACAGATCTAGTTCCCTTTCTGTCCTGTGCGCAGGGCTAGCCTTCCACTCCATGTTGGGCTGGCCCATAGTAGGTGCCCAGCAAACACTGGTAATGAAAGACCAGAGGACACAGAGACGCTTGGCCCCAGGCGCCAGGAGTTTGGCCCCAGGCGCCTGCAGCTGGGAGCTGGTGAGTGCAGCCGGCTGGGGGCGGGGCAGCAGGGAGATGGCGAACCGAAAAGCTGAATCCCGGATTCCCTGGGGAGGGAGTGGGGGGGAGAGCTTCTTGCAAGCCAGGGCTGGTGGGAGGGAGGGCTGGCGTGCACATCTGCTCCCCCTTCCCAGGCCTGCAAACCAGCAGGCTGTACCTGCTGGCCCGCGCCCCCTCACACACACACACACACACACACACACACACACACACACACACACACGCTACAGGGCCTAGCTCCCCACTTCCCAGCTGCTGGGGTGCCCTTGGCCCTACGTGCCCAGATGCCAACACACCCATTCCTGAGACTTGACTGGAGGAGGCTACTTTCAGGCAGGCAGGCCTCCAGTGTACTCCACTGTTTACTATACAAAAGCCTCACCCCCATGTCTCCACTTGCTGCTGGGGAGGCCTGGCTGAGGCTGCAGCTAGGCGGGGCGCGCATGCGAGGTTACTGAAGGGAAGGGCATTGCTGGCAGGAGGAACAGCACTTGCTAAGACTAGGGGTGGGCAGAGGAAGTAGGGTGACGGGAGAGCCGATGCTGGAGGGCGCCCTCCCTCCTCCCTGCTCGGCCCTTTCAAGTCGCCTCCCCCCACCTCCTAGCGCTGGGCTCAGCCGCCCTGACTTCAAAGCCCACGGCCCGCAGCCGGATCTGCCGGCGGAAGGGGCCGGCCAGCCGGGAGGGAGGCAGGTTTCTGCGGGCTCCCCTTTCATCCCTCCGCCGGCCGCCGCTGGGCGCAGACCTCCTGCAAGTCCCTGCAGGGCCGGCGGGGGCAGGCCTGGCGAGGAGGGGGCGGCGGGCCTTGGGCCTTGGCCTCCCCAGCCGCCCAAGAAGCCTGGCGCCGGGCGGGCAAGGTGCACTGGCCTTAGCACCGCCCAGGTCTTCCCCCAGAGGGTGGGCTCAGAGCCCCCCTTTGTCATCAGTTCTAGCTTTCCTCTCTCTGGGCCAGCTTCTAGAAGAATGCCTCCCAACCCATGCTAAGAATGAGACACCATCTTGCAGCACCAGAGAGGCAGAGGGACCGGACCTTTTTGACATAGTCACAAAGACCACCTTCTCATTTACAGTCAGGCAGAAGCCTTGCTGCTCTCTGTGTGCCCCACGAAGGACCTCCTTGGGAGGGGGGGGCAGCTCAGAGAGGGAACTTGACTTGCCCAAGGGCATACAGCCTGCAAAGCCAGGGGTAAGTGCAGGAAGCTCCTGGGAGTGGCCTTCCCAAGGCTCCCTTCCCTGACTGCCCTGCCAGCAGCCCCCCAGAAGACACACACCAGAAGACCATTGGGAGATAGTGTGGGCTGGGGGCGGACTGGGAGCAGTCAAAGCAGGCACCCAATTTGCAGAGAGGGAAACAGAGGCCTTAAGAAGTCGTACCACGGGAGTCGGGCTGTAGCGCAGCGGGTTAAGCGCAGGTGGCGCAAAGCACAAGGACCAGCATAAGGATCCCGGTTCGAACCCCGGCTCCCCACCTGTAGGGGAGTCGCTTCACAGGCGGTGAAGCAGGTCTGCAGGTGTCTGTCTTTCTCTCCTCCTCTCTATCTTCCCCTCCTCTCTCCATTTCTCTCTGTCCTATCCAACAACGACAACAACAATAATAACTACAACAGTAAAACAACAAGGGCAACAAAAGGGAATAAATAAATAAAATAAATATTTAAAAAAAGAAGAAGTCGTACCACCAGGTCAGAGCAGAGCTGGGTACTGGCCTCGGTTTGGGTTCTGGAGATTTGATGCTTAGCTACTGAATCTGGGCTGAGACAGGCAGGGTCCCACACCCTCAGACTGAGGGCTGGGAGCCAGGTTGGAGGCGCCATCATCATGCCCAGTAGCTGAGCAGAGGGGCTGAACCACAGACAGTGAATGGGGTCTCAGACTCAGAATTGGAACCTGTTTGCTCTTGACCTCCCGGTCTGATTTTATAGCTTCAAGCATAGAAGTACAGCCCCCCTCCATGTTCCTGCGCCACCCCCCAACCAGGTCTTTTGGGGGTTCGCTCTCTAACATTTATTTATGTGGAAGAGACCCAGAGCGTCCGTGTAGCACATATGGTGCCAGGGATCAAACTCAGCATCTCGTGCTTAAAAGCCTAGTGCTCCAGACACTGCCACTCAGGGCCACCCTCGAAGGGCTTCTCAGCATGAGGGAGGGGTTGTTTTTGAATAAGTCACCCC
The DNA here is from genome assembly GCF_950295315.1 of Erinaceus europaeus. Classification (NCBI taxonomy): domain Eukaryota; kingdom Metazoa; phylum Chordata; class Mammalia; order Eulipotyphla; family Erinaceidae; genus Erinaceus; species Erinaceus europaeus. The sequence continues at coordinate 102,105,112 of NC_080171.1, forward strand.
AGATGCCAGGTGCACTGGGGCTGGTGGGATGGTATGGGTGCCTACCCAACCTACAGATTGCAAATTCCTCCCTGGAAAATCAGATAATCAGGAAAGTCAGATACCATGAAATAAGTGTGACCCTTGCCAGAAACCCAGAGGGAGCGTGGAGATTCACCAGGCCAGTACAGCTATGGGACACCCCCCCATCCTACAGGCAGGGAAACTGAGGCTCAGCACATTGTAGGGAGATGCCCACAGATCTCAGTGTCGTGCCCCCCCCCCCCCAACTGGCCAAAAATTACTAAGGACCTCATGTTCCTGGAAGCCAGAGATGGCTAAGAGTAAAGAGTAGTCCTCTTAAGTGGTCTGGGAGGTGGCACAGTGGATAAAGCAATGGACTGTCAAGCACGAGGTCCCAAGTTCAATTCTCGGCAGCACATGTAGCAGAGTGATGTCTGGTTCTTTCTCTCACTCCTCCTTTCTCATTAATAAATAAGTAAAATCTTAAAAAAAAAAAAAAAAAAAGTAGTCCTCTGCATCAGTAATGTGACCATTCATTGTTTTGTTCTGACCCAGGAGGGCTTCCTGGAGAAGAGGGCACAGAAGTTGAGATCTAATCTTCTGTGAGTTTTATTTGTTTGTTTGTTTATGGGGGGGTAGGTAGTGGTGCACCTGGTTAAGCGCACACAATACAGTGCACAAAGATCCAGGTTCAAGCCCCCGATCCCCACCTGCAAGGGGAAAGCTTCACAAGTGGTGAAGTGGAACTTCAGGTGTCTGTCTCCCTCTCTATATTCCCCTCCCCTCTCAATTTTTCTCCTTCTCTATCCAATAATAAATTGAAATTAAAAAAAAAAAGAGAGAGAACGAGTGTGTGTGTCAGAGCATCACTCAGGCACGTGTGGTCCTGAGAATCACATGCTTTGGGACTGCATGCTTGAGAGTCCAGTGCTTTATCCACTGCACCATTTCCCTGGCCACATCCCCTTTTTTAAAAATTTATAATTTGTTATTATTATCCACCAGGAACATCACTGAAGTTCATGCTTGCATAGCTCCACCCTCCCCAAAAACTTTTTTCTTTTTTAGGTAGAGGATGTAAGATAAAAAGGGACAGAGAGGCACGGACAGAGAGGCACAGAAGCACTGCTCCATCTCATGGGAAGCTAACTTGCTGCTGGTGCTCTCATCCGGTGACCTGGGGCTCACACCCCTCTTCACACATGGTCATATGTCACTGTCATATGTCATATGTCATATGTCACTGTGCTGGGTGAGGCACTGCCTACCCTATCACTGCTATGTTTTTTTCTTTCTTTCTTTTTTTGCCTCCAGTGTTACTGCTGGGGCTCAGTGCCTGCGCCATGAATCCACTGCTCCTGGAGGCCATTTTTTTCCCCTCTTTTGTTGCCCTTGTTGTTATAGCCTTGTTGTGGTTATTATCATTGTCGTTGATGTCACTCCTTGTTAGATAAGACAGAGAGAAATGCAGAGAAGAGGGGAAGATAGAGAGGGGGAGAGAAAGGGGGCTCGACTGGGATCCCTACGCTGGTCCTTGTGCTTTGTGCCATGTGTACTCAACCCAGTTTTTCTTTCTTTCTTAAAGACGTAGAGAGAGAGAGAGAGACAGTCTCTGGCATATGTGATGCCAAGGACTGGAACCCAGTACCTCATGCTTGCAAGTCCAGTGTTCCCACTGCACACCTCCTGGGCCAAGAGACCTGCCTTTAGGCAGAAGTAAACAAAACTGGTGGGAGTGCAGAAAGCACATGCAAAGGCCCTGGGGCAGGAAGGAAATGGGCACTAGAGCATAAAGACGCTAGAGACTTAGCAGAGTGTGAGGGAGCAGGGAGCAAGCAGGACTTCAGGGTTGGGGGACAAGCCCAGGCCAGGTCAGAGCAGGTGGGGGAAGGAGAAGCAGCAACCAGGAGTCCAGAGGCACCCAGCACTTCACACCTCCCATGACCCCTGGCTGGGAGAAGGATGGAGGTAGAACAGTCTCCAAGCCTGCACTAAATCCTGCTCTATAGGGAGTCAGGTGGGTTAAGCGCACATGGTGCAAGGCACAAGGACTGTCTCAAGGATCCCGGTTTGAGCCCCCGGCTCCCCACCTGCAGGGGAGTCACTTCACAGGCAGTGAAGCAGGTCTGCAGGTGTCTGTCTTTCTCTTCCCCTCTGTCTGTCTTCCCCTCCTGTCTCTATTTCTCTCTGTCCTATCTAACAATGACGACATCAATAACAACAGTAACTACAACAACAATGAAAAACAACAAAGGCAACAAAAGGGAAAATAAATATTAAAAAATTTTCTGCTCTATAGAAGCACTGAAAGGAAAAGTGGGGAGCAGCCCAGGACGTGGCACCATGGTTAAAGCACTGGACTCTCAAGCAGGAAGTCTTGAGTTTGATCTCTGGTCCCTCTTGGGTCTGAGTGCTGCTCTGCTTCTCTCATATAGAGAACCCAGCCAGCTACCCATCACTCAGAGATCACATAGGACTGGGGAGTTAGCATGATGGTTATGCAAAAAGACTCTCATGCCTGAGGCACCCAAGGCCCCAGGTTCAATCCCCAGCACCATCATAAGCCAGAGCTGAGCAGTGCTTTGGTAAAAAAATACATACATACAGGGGCCCAGGTTCAAGCCCCCAGATCCCACCTGCAGGGGGCAAGCTTAATGAGTGGCCAAGCAGTGCTACAGGTATCTATCTCCCCTTCCCCTCTCAATTTCTCTCTGCCTCTATCCAATAAAATAAAAATAAACAAAATATTTTTAAAAAGATTTTAAGTTGAAGAGAAGTATCTGAAGATGGGCTACAGAAGGTTCTGGAAACTCCTAGGATAAATTGCAAAGCCTTTGGTGAAAGTAGGTTTTTCTTCTCTTTTCTTTTCTTTTCTCCCTTTCTCCCTTTCTTCCCTTCTTTCTTTTATTTATTTATTTTGCCTCCAGGGTTGTTGCTGGGGCTCAGTGCCGGCACAACGAATCCACTCCTCCTGAAGGCCATTTTCCCCATTTTGTTGCCCTTGTTACCTTCGTTGTTGTCATTATTATTGATGTCATTGCTGTCGTTGTTGGATAGGACAGAGAGAAATGGAGAGAGGAAGGGAAGACAGAGAGGGGGAGAGAAAGATAGACACCTGCAGACCTGCTTCACCACCTGTGAAGCGACTCCCCTGCAGGTGGGGAGCCGGGGGCTCTAACCAGGATCCTTATGCCAGTCCTTGGGCTTTGTGCCACTTGCACTTAACCTGTCGTGCTACCGCCCGACTTCCTGAGGGGATTATTTTTAAGGCTGAGAGAAACACTGCATGTTGTATCCAAACCAGCACCTTCTCCAGGATGGGAGGTGTGGACACAGATTTCAAAGTTGAGCTTTGAATCAACAAAGCACAATAGAAATAGCACATAGACAACCCCCCCCCCAGCACGGAATCTCAGCCCCGGGTGCATTCTGCCCTGATGCCAACCCTCCGGGCCACAGACTCTACCACCACAGGGCTCCAGGATCCCTGATCAGCTGACCCCTCAGAGACCACCTGACCCAGTCCCACTCTCCTGGGCCCTACTAAAGTCTCCACTCCCATCCTGGTGAGCCCCCACCCCACCCCATTCAGAAAGATGATCTACCCAGTTCTCACCTGCTAAAGTGGGGTTAGAGGTCTTCCACATGGCACTGGGACATTATAAGCATATGGGGGGGCAGTGTCCCCAGGGGAACATGATCTGGCAAGGCAGTGGGGCTGTGCTTCCCCAGGAAGGTGGCTATACCTCTCAGAACACAGGAGAAATGTTGTCCTGCAGCTCTACTCTAGGCATGTAAAATCACACCACAATATCAAAACACACGCGAGTGTGCGCCTCCTTACATGTGCATGAAGTATCTCCTGCAGTGCCCAGGAAAGTGGGTTACCCCAGGGAGGGTGGGGGGCAGAGCAGAGTGGAGGCCAGCTGGGAGGGGAGTTCCTTGCCCTGGTCTGGCTAGTGCCTGCAGATGCATTTTCTAGCCAACCCAGGAATGGAGTGTTGGCACATCTGGTAGACTGAACACATCACAGAGTACAAGGACCTGAGTTCCAGCGCCCTGTCCCCAACCTGCAGGGTGGAGCATGGCCAGGAAGGGAAGCTTCAAGAGCAATGAATCAGTGCTGCAGTCACCTCTGTCTCCCCCTTCCATTTCAGTTTCTTTTTGTCTCTCATCAACAACAACCAAACAAACATTTTATTTATGTATGTATCGGCTAGAGACAGAAATTGAGACGGAAGGGGAAGATAGGGAGAGAGAGACACCTACTGCCCTGCCTCACCTCCTGTGAATCTTTCCCTCTGCAGGTGGGGACTGGAGGCTTGAGTTCTAGAGTCCTTGTGCGCACTAACACGTGCGTTCTATCACTACAGCCAACGCCCAGCCCCTTCCCTTTCTCTACCCAATAAATAAAATAAGGGGCCAGGTGGTGGCATACCTGCTCGAGTGCACATGTTACAGTGCACAAGGAGCCAGGTCCAAGTCCTTGGTCCCCACCTGTAGAGAGAAAACTACACAAGTGGTGAAGCAGGGCTGCAGGTGTCCCTCTGTCTCTATCCCTCTCTTTCTCCCCATTCCTCTCAATTTCTGGCTGTCTCTATCCAATAAAAATAAAAATAATTTTTAAAAAGAACCCAGGAGACTTAAGAAGAAAAAAAAAAACCCAATAAATAAAAGTCTAGTCAATCCAGAGATGCAAAGGGATTTTTAAAGACCTTTTGGAGATTCTAGGGTCCTGAGTTTCTGTCCAGTGCTAAGCCGGTTCCCACAGAGCTTCTCCCAGGGGGCTGGGGAACCATGACAGGGCTCTGGGCTCATGATCAAGCTCATTCCCAGAACAATCTGTTGCTGCCCCTCCCTGGCCCTCCCACCAGCCCTCCTGTGGACCAGCCCAACATCTGCAGACTTAAACATCTGTATCCAGAACCAGCTGCACAATTAGCAAGGGCCCAGGGCAAAATGGAAACACAGGTCCCTTGTTCAGAACACACAGAGAATTTCAAGATGCCGACGGAGCATTAAACCCCTTCCCTTCTCGGCCAGAGGACCTCTGTGACTGGAGAAGTCACCCGCCTCACGGCAACCCCATCTGTGTCCCCTCTGTAAGACCCAGAGCTCTGGAGACAGGAACATTGTCCACAGGGCCTACCCAGAACCTGGGACACAGCTAATGCTCAACCACTGTGTTCTGTGAACGTGTGCAGGTGAATGGCTGGGGTGAGGACGGGCAGTTTGCCTGCAGTGAACTGTCTTTGGTTAACCCTCATCATCACTCTTCCCACTGAGCTTTTCTTTTTCTGCCTTCTCTCTCTCTTTCTCTCTCTCTCTCCTTTTAATATTTGTATTTATTATTATTTGAGAGAAATTGAGAGGGGGGGATAGACAAGGAAAGAGACAGAGAGACACTTGAAGCCCTGCTTCACTGTTCGTGAAGCTTTCCCCCGCAGGTGGGGACCAGGGACTTGAACCTGGGTCCTTGCTGTGAATGTTTAACCAGGAGCACCACTGCCTGTACCCCTCTTTCTTTTTTCCACCAGGATTATTGCTGAGGCACTATACCGGTGAGATGCCATCAATCGCGGTGGACTCGAATTTACTTCTTTGTTTTAGGTAGAGGGTGAAAGACCAAGAGGGACAAAGAAATGCTGAGAGAAGGAGAGACACCACTGCTTCATTGCTTGTGAAGCTTCCTCAGTGCTGACAAGCTGCCACTGATGTCTTCTCTGCCACTCACCTCTGTGCCCTCACAGCTGTCAGACTGTGACAAGGGCCAGGGCAATGCCTTGTCCACACAGGCGTTCCTTCTTAGATAGGTGGGCTCTGAGCATGGTGGTCGTTGACATTTTTCAGTGTTTACTTAAAAACACAGAGACTCCCGACACAGAGCGGGCGATAGCACAGTGGGTTAAGCGCACGTGGCGCAAAGCACAGGACTGGCGTAAGGATCCCAGTTCGAGCCCCCCGCTCCCCACCTGCAGGGGAGTCACTTCACAGGCGGTGAAGCAGGTCTGCAGGTGTCTATCTCTCTCTCCCCCACTCTGTCTTCCCCTCCCTGTCTTCCCCTCCTCTCTCCATTTCTCTCTGTCCTATCCAACAACGACAACAATAACTACAACAATAATAAAAAACAACAAGGGCAACAAAAGGGAAAATAAATAAATATTAAAACACACAGAGACAAGAGCACTGCTCAGTGCTGGCTTATGGTGCTAGGGATCAAACCAGGGATTATCAATAAGTGAGGACACCTTGGTGGGTGAATCACTAAGAGTCCCTGTGGCCCCGTCAGAAGAGACAACAGACAGACACATCCCTGGCTGCTTCTTGGGTCCGTGCAGCTCTGCTCTGGAGGGTCCTGAGCTCAAGTGAGGGGTTCACTCCTGCTTGGAGCTTGGCCTCACCTGGCACCCCGAGCTGGCTTTGTGGGTCACATGGCATAAAGAACATCAACCAAGACACCTCTGTGGAGCCATTGATAGGGAATGGTGAGGCCTGTGGAGCTACCTAGAGGAGGAGGCACGAGGTGTCTCTGAAGAGGGGGTTGGTGACCTTGGATGGGAACCACTGAAGTACAGACCCTGTCACTCGGAGTATATCTGGGGGTGGGGGGGTGAGAGGCCCCAAGGAGGCAGGAGTGTCAGAAGGGGAGTCAGATTAAAGCACAAATAGCAAGGAGGAGTGTGGGCAGCCCAGGTGTGCGTGTGTGTGTGTGTGTGTGTGTGTGTATGTGAGAGAGAGAGAGAGGGCACCTTCTTGGCAGTAGTCTTCCCCCCAAAGGTTCTTTGCACCCCCTTGAGGAATGTGCACCTGCCAGGCCTTGGAGACCCTGTAGCAGTCACCCTGCTGCCTCTCCTTCAGATCCGGCCACCCCACCTCCATGCCCAGGTTTACCTGTGGCCCAGAGCCCCAGGCCTCTGCCTGAGCACCTGAGCCATGTCCTGCTGCCAACCCTTGGTGTCCATCCCCCATCCTATTGCAGGCTCCTGGCGGGGAGGGGGAGGGGGAAGGTGGGTCACACAGCAGAAGCCCAGAGAAGCACTTGCTGAAGGAAAGGGTGTGGGCACAGGCCTGGCTCCCCCTCCCCACAGCTAACCACCCCCCAGCCCTGCTTCTACCTCTCTGCCAGCCTGTCTATTCAACCCCCCAAGTTCCAGCTTCCCCAGATCAGTCTCTCTCCTTGACCAGCTCCTTCTGCTGTCTTCCAGGTTCCCCAAATGTGACTGGAAGGGCACCAAAGGAAAGTCCATGCTTTTCACCCCACTCAGTGCATAACTCCATCCCCCAGAGCTCCGCCTCCACAGGTGATGTGGCGGGGCAGCAGTGCACTCAGCAGACCAAAGACATCACCTCGAGTGAAGACTCCAGTTCAAGCCCCTGGTTTCTACCTGCAAAGGGGAAGCTTCACCAGCAGTGAAACAGTGGCACAAAAATCTCTCCTTTTCTCTGTCTCTCTCTCACCTGCTATCAAAAAATTAAGTCACTGGAAGTACTGGAGCCCTGTCCCTGGGTGACTGTGTGACCATAAGAGATAGCTTCTTCCCTCTCCAGGCCTCAGTTTCCCCAAGAACAAAGGGCTAGCCACTGTGCAGGTGGCCAGCACGGGTGCTGGTGGAGGGCATGGGGGCAGTCCCAGTGACAGCACCCTTAAACCAGCCTCTATGTGTCCCCAGTTCCCTTCTCTGCCAATAGGGCTAAGAGGAAGAGGACAGGACAGCAGTGTGTGGGTCTCCTGCCTCTCACTCCTGAGGACTGGGGTGGGGGCTTTGTAGGAGGGACGTCACTCCTCCTCCACCCCCCCCCCCACACACACCCGCTTCCACTGGGCTGCCAGCCCCCTCTCCCAGCTAGGCACAGGACTGCCCTTCAACAGGTGGAGGCTGGAAGAGGAGCAGGAAATCACTAGCTGAGGTGGGCGGAGCAGGAACCAGGGCCCCAGATCCAGCCTGGCTGCTTCCTGGAGCCTAGGAGGGGTTCTGCTCCCCCTCTGCCCCTGCGTGGGAGAACTGGGCCTCTCCAGGGAGGAGTGAGGCTGGACCCAGAGGCAGCTGCAGTGCCACCTTCCCCCCTCCTGAGGTCACTCACTTCCAGCGCTCTGCTGGGGGGGTGGGTGGAGGGTGTCACTAGTCAGGTGTGGGAGGGGCACGCCGGCAGGCAAACCCCAGAATGTGCGGGGGTGGGGGCTTCTAGCTGTAGGCAGGTGTATGGCTCTCTGCAGGGTGGGGTGTAGTGTCTACGCGGCGGATGTGGGATGTGCCCGGGTCTGGTGCAGTGTGTCCGCAGTGTTGGATGTGTGGGGGGGGGGGGGAGGGACGCGTTTCTGTGTGTCCCCTGGACACAGAATCCGTGTTGGTGGCGGCAGGAAGGCACAGACGTGAGCAGAAGTCGGGGTGCCGGGACCCACAGGGCCTCCCCTCCCGAACTAGGGGGAGATGCGAGCGTTGGGGTGGGGTGAGGGGAGCCCCACCCTCAGGGCGCCCCTTCCCACAGATTAAGTGCTTATAGACCTTAGGAGGGGTGCGCCCCGGCCTTTGAGGGAGGCTCCCAGACCCCACTCAGGGTATTGGGGCGCCTCCCCGCCCGCTGCGGTCCATGCTGCTCAATTTCCAGTGTTTCTTGTTAACACGCTGCCGCAGGCTTAGCAGTTTGAGGGTTAACAACAAAAAGCAAGGAAGAAAAGTTGGGAGGATTCGGGACCCTCTCGCAGCGAAGGAGCCGCGATCCCCGGACTGCTGGGCTGGAGGCGGGGAGCCCAACTAGCGGAAAAGTTTCCGACCCCGGAGCGAAAAGCAGAGAAGTTTCGCCGCAACCGGCAGCGCCAAAGCCAGGCCAACACTGCCCCCGCGTGGGCACGGCGCGGCACTGCAGCCCGCCGCTGGGCCGGAGCGCAGGGACCCTGAGGGTAAACTGACGCTAGGAGAGGGCGGGAGGACGAGGTGGGCTGTTCTAGATCACAGGGAGACGTGGGGATGTGGGGAAAACCGCAGTCCCTTTAGAAAATATAAACACAGCAGCCGGGTGGTGGCACATCTGGTTGAGGGCTCCTATTAGCATATATATACAAGGACGACCGGGGTTCAAGCCCTGGTCCCCACCTGCATTGGGAAAGCTTCACGAGTGGTGAAGCAGGGCTGCAGGTCTCTCTCTCTCTCTCTCTGTTTCCTCATCCCCTTTCAAGTAAAGGAGTAATAACAATAATAATAATATTAGGTAAAACAAAAAGAAGAAAATAGAAGTACATGCGGTCCAAGAAGGTGGCGCAGTGGATAAGCTGTTGGGCTCTCAAGCACGAGTTCCTGAGTTCGACTCCTAGCATTACATGTAACGTACAGGTTCTCTCTCCTCTTCCTTCTCTCCCCCATAAAGCTTTTTAAAAATAGAATACTGGGGTGCAGGGGAGGAAGGACGAGGTGACAGTTGAGGAAAAGAAGTTCCAGAACATTCAGGGGTGGAAATCCCACTCTAGCCTCAGTGAAGGGGCCGTGGAGTTGCACCATTGCTTAACCACCACCCCCAGATGTTTGTGCAAATGCTGCCTAGATCAGTTGTCTCTCTTCTAGAGCACCTCTTCTAGGGTGCTTTCTTCAAAGAGGTCCCTTCTAAAAAAAATGGGTCTTGGCCATGAACAACCTGCCTGGGAGCCCACCTGTCCCACCAAATACCACCCTTCCTTGCAGTGGGATCCTGGGTGCAGATGTCATGCCAGTTCCCTGAATGGCCAGTAGGTGGAGACAGAGACCTGATTCCTGGAAGCTGGCGGGGGATGGGCCACAGCCACAGCGCTGCTTCCAGGAGAGAAGCCAAAGCTCACGTTTAGTCCCGGGTGAGAAGGTAGGAGGGAGCCTGGGGTGGCCCTGCTGGGTCAGAGCTGCTGTCACCAACTCCAGACCTCACTTCCTGCATCTTCCCCATTCCGCACTTGCAACAAGGAGTGAAACATCTGGCCTGGCCCAGCTCCGCCAAGCTGCTTGCCTTCCAGGTACCAAGTGGCCTGGGGAGACTCAAGACTGGAGCCTCTGGCCTCAAGTGGAGGCCACCAAATGGCATTCTGTCCAGGCACAGAAAAGGCTGAGGACTGGGGCCAGAGCAGGCATCTGGCTCGGGTGTGAGTTACTGCAGGTGGACTGAGGTTTGGTCCCAAGTTTGAGGAGTGAGGCAGCATCACCTGCATTCCCCGGGGAAAAGATGTTCACTTGAGACAACAGTGTCCTGATTCCTGAGGATGACCTGTTGGCCTCACTGCAGCTGGTTCTCTCTACCACTCCCCTTCCCCCAGGTCCAGGGGCCCTGGGCATCAGCATTCAGGTACATGGAGAAGTTTTTAGATTGAGGCCTGTTGGAAGGTCCCAGTGCCTGGGACATGTGTGTTTATTTGTGGGGCTGGAGAGTCCTGGCCTCATCGTGGTTCTTGTCCATGCCTGGGCCCAGGTTCGGGGGACCATTCATCTCTGAGCCTGCTGCCAGGTGGTGGGAGGCAGGAGGAGCTGGTACCCCTTTGGGCGTCCTCGCTTCAGAACGGAGTTCAGAACCAGCCTGGGCAGGAAGGATTCCTAGAGCAAAAAGGGGGTGGCCAGCTTGTGGGGAGGCGGATAGGCACAGGTCTAAAGTCAGCCCCATATGACAGCCTGAAGCCAGGCAGACCACTGGAGAGCCCAGAAGGCCACCGCTTGGGGGAGATAGGTCTACAAAGCCTGCCCCAGCCCTGACCAAAGGCACCCTCAGGCACAAGTACTCACCAGCTTCCGGCCCCAAGTGGGCGGCTTCCCCGCCTGATCGAGGATGCCATTGGTTTCCAGGAAGGCTTTAAGGCCCCCCCTCTGGCTCTGGGAGGCGGCTCTGGGGGTGCAGGTCAGGTTGCTGTTCATGGAAGTGTTCTCAGATAGAATGTCTTGCAGCTCCCGGAAGGGCCTGTGGGGAACAGGACCTCCCCGGTGAGACGCACAAACCCCAAATCCCTAGTCCACCCTCCTTGCTGACAGGACCCTCAGCCTGCTCGCTGCTAGATGGGAGTGTCTCCACAAGGTGAATGGGGACGCCAGTGATGCCCACGACCCCCAAAGCTCACGGGCCAGGGCAGTCCCAGCTGAACGTGGGGCTGGCTGTGGCCTCCTCCATGGGCTGGGGGTACAGGGCTGTAGGCAAGTTCTCCAGCCATCGCCCAAGCGCCCCGAGCGCCCCGAGCACCCGCCCGGGTGCTGCTGACCTTGTGGCATTCTCGTTCTCAGCGATGCACTGCTGCGCTGAAGGGGAGAGGGGACAAGTGAGAGCCCTACCCCGCGTGCCTCATCCCCATGGCAACCCAAGTCTCTGCAGTACCCATAGGCTCTGGGTTAAAATAATCTTGTGTAACTGTTTCTGCCTTTAGTTGCCAAGGTGCCCTCTCCCAACACACATTCCTCCTGCTCCCCTTCCCACAAGAGAAGTCATCCCACCAAAATGGAAGACCCAGTGCTGAGAATCTTATAAAGACGGAGAGGTGGTGATTCTTCCTTACACAACAGCCGTCCTAGTGGCTGATCAGGAGGCCCTGAACAGTTGTGTGAGTGGTATGGAGGGCAGGAAGGGGTCTGGGAGAGGGGCCTGGGATTCTAGTGCATGTGGAAAAGGACCCAAATTGGGAGTGAGAGTGTTTTGCAGACACCTGTCACAGAGAAATCATACCTATGTGTCAACAACTGGACTGTACACCTTCACCCCCCCCCACCAATAAAGTGAAGAAGGATGTAAATTAAAAATGGGAAGTTTGGAGAAAAGAATTGAAGTTGATGTTCTGTCTCTAGCTTCCTGTCACCTTACGGGCACTGGGCAGATTCCCTCCTGAGCCACAGAAGGTCCTGGGCTTGTAGGACTTTATCCACAGCTGGAGTTAGGGTGGTGGCCCAGTCGGTGGGGCACAGATAAAGAGGCGGACTCTCCAGCATGAGGTCCTGAGACCTGCTATCCCTAGCATGGCATGTGCCAAAATGATGCTCTGCTTCCCTCTCTCTCTCAATTAAAAAATTAATATTTGGGGGGGCCAGGCAGTAGCACACCAGGTTAAGCGCACATAGTACAAAGCACAAGGACCAGGGCAAGGATCCCAGTTTGAGCCCCTGGCTCCCCACCTTCAGTAGGAGGGGGGTTGCTTCACAGGCAGTGAAGCAGGTCTGCAGGTGTCTATCTTTCTCTCCCCCTCTCTGTCTTCCCCTCCTCTCTCTCTCTCTCTCTGTCCTATCCAACAATAATAAGAGCAACAGCAATAACAGCAACAACAATGGAAAGAAGATGGCCTCCAGGAGCAGTGGATTCAAAGTGCTGGCATCAAGCCCAGCAATAGCCATAGAGGCATAACAACAACAACAACAACAATAAATATTTTAAATATTTATTAAGAGAGACTCAGAGCACCACTCTGGAACATCTGATGCAGGGAATCAAACTTGGGAACTCATGCTTGAAAGCCCAAGGCCATATCCACTGTGCCATCTCCAGAGTGCTGGTTAGCTCTGGCTTATGGTAGTGCTGGGGACTGATGCTGGGGCCTCAGAGCCTCAGGCATGAAAATATTTTATATAACCATTAAACTGTCTCTCTTACCCTTAAGAGTTAAAAAAAATTTAGGTAAAGGCTGTTGGCGTTTGGAGGCTCTGGGGGCTGCAGGAGGAGCCTGAGGAGGGGCAGGCTGGATGGAAGGCGGCAGGTGAAGGTTCTGCCAGAGCAAAGAGCAGCATCTTACTGGCTGGCTGCCTTCTGACAATCCCCTCAATGTGGCAGCTGCCCAGACAGACATGGTCACAACATCCGCCAAGAACTAGGGGCACTTCTGCCTGGGGACCTGGGGCCACAGCTGTCTGGCTGGGTCAGATAATGCCAGCCTGGGGACCTGGCGGTAGTGCACCCAGTTGAGCACACACATTACCATGCCCAGGGACCCGGGTTCAAGCCCCCACTCCCCACCTGCAAGAACAAGCAGCAAAGCAGGTCTTCAGGTCTCTCTCTCTCTTTCCCTCTCTACCTACCCTCCCCTCTCAATTTCTATCTGTCCTATAAAAAAAGAAAGAAAGAGAGAGAGAGAAAGAGAGAAAGGAAGAAAGAGAAAGGAAAATTGGCCATACTGCTGGCACTGAGGCCCAGCGACAACCCTGGTTGCAAGTGAAATAAAAGAATATATATTTTATTAAATTGAAAAAAAAATTATAGTGCCAGCCTTCCCAAGGTGGAAAGAAGTTTGGTTTTCTGGAGCTTTCTGGGTCCCTGCTCACTCAGGCTCCTGAAATCTGCTTTCATGGGAGGAAGAGAATTCTGAGATTGTCTGACCTTCTGCTGTCCCTACAGGCCCTGTGGGGGGCAGGCACAGGCTGCTGAGGCTGCAGGGTTCTGGGCCCAGGAGCAGCCCTGGTTCTGGGTCCCATTGCATTTCCTCCCTGGGACCTCCAGCCCTGGGACACCTGCACAGCCTCCTTGGCCTTTGCGGATGAGCCTCTGAACCCCTTACTCCCAGGATCCAGGCCCGAAGACTCTGCTCTCCCAGCACCAGGCTGGAGTTCAAGGTGCCCCACTACATCTACTGACCTGCACAACTCCGCTCCCAGTAGCGGAGAGCTGTGTCCCGGAGGGTCTCATCAGCGAACCGCACCCGGAAGGGGCAGTACCGGCGACGGGGACGGGCCTCTGCACCTTCTCCAGAAGATCTGTGAGTCTGCAGGGCCTGGCCCTTGGGGGTCTGAGTGCCGAGACTGCAGAGAGAGGCAACAGTGGCAGAGAGGGCCTGAGCCCCTGACTCCTTAACCCACTTGATCACTTGTGGTGAGCAATCCAATGCAGACGTTGCCTTTCAGGAGTGTCCTGCTGGTGAATCACCACACCAAAGCCACACCACACACACACACCTCAGATCATAGGTTAAAAAAACCAAGACACACAGAGGGTTTTTTTGTTTTGTTTTGTTTTTGTTTATGCGGCATGCCCATGGCCACAAGATCATAGCCACCACCAGGCAATAAATTCAGCAGAGAGCATGAGGATGGGAGCTAGGTTTCAGGCCACCCTGCCTTTCAATCCTGATAACCAGGAGGCATAAAGAAAGACTGGAGTGGTCCGGGAGGTAGCGCAGTGGCTAAGGCACTAGACTCTCAAGCATGAGGTCCTGAGTTCAATCCCTGGCAGCACATGTACCAGAGTTCTTTTTCTCTCTCTCCTACTATCTTTCTCAGTAATAAACAAAATCTTTTTTTTAAAAAAAGATTTACTTATTAAAAAAAATGACTGGAGGGGGTCAGGTCATAGTGCAGCAGGTTAAGCGCATGAAACGCAACGAACTGCGTAAAGATCCCGGTTTGAGCTCCCGGCTCCCCACCTGCAGGGGAGTCGCTTCACAGGTGGTGAAGCAGGTCTGCAGGTGTCTGTCTTTCTCTCCCCCTCTGTCTTCAGACAACAATATCAACAACAATAATAGCTACAACAACAATAAAACAGCAAGGGCAACAAAAGAGGGGGGAGCAAAAAAAAAAGAATAACTGGAGGTGGGGGAAATAGCATAGTGCTTATTCAAACACTCTCATGCCTGAGACTCCAAAGTCCCAGGTTCAATCTCCAGTACCACCATAAGCCAGACCTGAGTAGTGCTTTGGTAAAAGACAAATCAATAAATGTAAAATGAAATAAAATAAAGTGAGGAAGACTGCATGATGGTTATGGAAAAGGACTTTTTTTTCTGAGGTTCCGAAGTCCCAGATTCAAGTCCCTATACCACCATAAGCCAGAGCTGAGCTGTCAGTATCTTTCTCTGTATCTCTATCCCTCATTAAAGTAAAACAAATAAAATATATTTTTAAATTAAATAAAATAGAGGTCAAATGGTGCGACAGGTTAAGCACACACGTTATGGTGCGGGAGGTCCTCTGTCCGAGTCCTTTCCCCCACTCCCCATCTGCAGGGTGGAAGCTTCACTAGTAGTGAAGTAATGCCGTAGGTGACTTTTTTTTAATGTTTATTTATTCCCTTATGTTGCCCTTTTTTTTTTTATTGTCGTTGTTGGATAGGACAGAGAGAAATGGATAGAGGAGGGGAAGACAGAGGGAGAGAGAAAGACACCTGCAGACCTGCTTCACCGCCTGTGAAGCGACTCCCCTGCAGGTGGGGAGCCAGGGGTTGAAACCAGGATCCTTAGGCTGTTCCTTGCGCTTTGCACCATGTGCGCTTAACCCACTGCGCTACCGCCTGACTCCCCTCCCCGTAGGTGGCTTTCTTAATCTCTGTCAATCTTCCCCTCCCTTCTCAATTTCTCTATCCTACCTAATAATAAGAGTGAAAATGACTGCCAGGAGTAGTGGATGTGTTATGCAAGCAACAACCCCCTGTGATAAATCTTGTGGCAATAAAATAAATAAATAAAGTACAGAATAGTTGGTAAAGGTTTGGGGACCTGGCTATCCAGTGGCTCTTTACTCATCAACACCTGCTCAGTGCCCACCCAACTGACCACAGACCTCAGCCTCTGTACCCAAGCACTCCTGGAGGCTGGCTGAACACACCCCACTGGGTCTCACTCCTCTGCCCCCTCCCCAGTACCCCCCCCCCCAAGACAGACACACCTGCAGACTCTTACTACTGAAAGATGCTGGAGTATTAGTGCTCGGATAGGAACCACTGTGTGTCTGTCCCCACTGCTGCTTACACTTGATATGGTAGAGTCCATATTTTTACTTTCTTTTCATATCATTTATTTATTTATTTTCCCTTTTGTTGCCTTTGTTTTATTGTTGTTGTAGTTATTATTGTGGTTATTGATGTCATTGTTGTTGGATAGGACAGAGAGAAATGGAGAGAGGAGGAGAAGACAGGGGAGAGAGGGAGAGAAAGATAGACACCTGCAGACCTGTTTCACCACTTAGTAGGGAACTGGTGACTCGAACCGGGATCCTTGCGTTTTGTGCCACATGCGCTTAACCCGCTGTGCTACCGCCCCACTCCCCATATTTTTACTCCTATCTTTCATGAGGAGGGTGTTTCTTTGGACTGATTTTGAGCTCTTGGCTTGGGGCTGGCGAGATCGCTCACCTGGATAGTGCACCTGCTCTGTCAAACACAGGATCCAGGCCAGAGCTGGTCTCTGCCACCCTGGAGGAAGCTTCAGTGCAGGGGCTTCTCTTTCTCTCTCTCTCTCTCTCTGCCTCTGTCTTTCTATCTGAAAAAGCTGGCGCAGGGCACTGAAGCCCCAGCAACAACAGTGTGGTGTGTCTCATTTCCGGGGCCTACTCTGATCCATCAGCGGCATCTCCATCTGTCAGCTATGTTGAGGAGGACCATTGACTGTGTTGGGAAAATGTCTGGTTCCTGGACAGCGCCATGCAAGGAGTAGATGGATACAAGGTGAATGCTTTGGCAGAAGGCCTGGTTCATGGAAGGATACATGTGGGTGGGTAGTTGGAGAGACGGGTAACTTTTTAAAAAGATTTATTTATGTATTTATTTATTTATAGAAAACAGAGAGGATCAGAGCACTGCTATGGCAGTGAAGCCATTCCCTGGCAGGTAGGGAGCTAGGGGCTTGAGCCGGGATTCTTACGTGGGTCCTTGCGCTTTGCACCATGTGAGCTACCGCTCAGCCCCCTGGAGGAGGCTTCTATGTCGTGGTGTCCTTCCCTCACTCTTTAAAAAAAAAGGGGGGGTCAGGCGGTAGCGCAGCGGGTTGGGCGCAAGTGGCGCCAAGCGCAAGGACTGGTGTAGGGATCCCGGTTCGAGCCCCCGGCTCCCCACCTGTAGGGGAGTTGCTTCAAAGGCGGTGAAGCAGGTCTGCAGGTGTCTATCTCTCTCTTCCTCTCTCTGTCTTCCCTCCTCTCTCCATTTCTCTCTGTCCTATCCAACAACGAACGACATCAACAACAATAATAACCACAACAAGGGCAACAAAAGGGGGAAATTGGCCTCCAGTAGCAGTGGATTCATGGTGCAGGCACTGAGCCCCAGCAATAACCCTGGAGGCAAAAAAAAAAAATTTTTTTTTGATAGAGAGATGAGACAGTGACCAAGAGGGCAAGTGGGAGAAAAAAAGAGGCACCTGCAACTTTGCTTTACCACTTCTGAAGTTTTCCCTGCAGGTGGGAACCGGGACTTCAAACCAGGGTCTCTGAGCATGGCATTATGAACATGGTGGACCACCACCTGGCCCCATCTTCACTTTTTTTTTTAAGTGGGGGCATTAGATCTGGATCTCAGGTTCTTCAGGAATGGGAGTACTTTGCATAACCACTATGCTGGTCCCCCCCCCACCTATAAAGGTGTCTGAACAGTGAAGTCCCAGCAATGACAAGGAGGAGTGGGAGTGAAGAGGAGGAGGAGGAGGAGAAGAAGGAGGAAAGAAAGGCTTTCTCCCACACCCTCCTGCCCCCTTTAACTCACTGGTTGTTCCTCTTAAATTGTAGCTGGTCGCTCCTCTGAGGCCCTAGGGTAGGTATCTGATGGAGCAGAATCTTCTCAAGACCCTTCTGGAAGTGCGAGGACTGCCCCCTTGAAGACAAGCCACACTTGCAATGAGTGGTCAGGGCCCCCATTTCCGAGCTTTCCCCGGCAGCCATCCCCTCCCCCACCTCCACCCTCACCCCACACTCACCTCTGTTCTGGGAGGAAGGAGCAGCTGGGACACTGAGAACTTTGGCAGTACCCCGACAAACCCCTTTGGTGCTGGGCTGCCGGCGATGCTGGAGTCAGGAGGAGGTGGAAACAGTCAGGCGCCCGGGTTGGGGGTGGCAGTCCTCACGGGGTCTTTCTAGTAACACGGCCTTGGGTCTCAGTTTCCCCATCCGTGCAATGGGGGCGAGTGGCCCCGCCTTCAGAGAGTGATGGCCGGGACTGAGGCTCACTGGATAACATCCATCAGCTTTGGGGGACCCCCTCCCGGAAGGAGCTGAGCCCCGCCCTGCCCGCCCCCCGGAGGCCTGGTTTGGGCGGGGGTGGTGGGGGGACCTCACTGGGTGACTGCGGCCGCTCCACGCACTCGACCCCGAGCTGGCTCAGGAACTCCCGGAACTTTGGGGGCAGGAACTCCCCTAGGAGGCTGCCCAGGGAGTCGGGAGCCGCCCTGGCCGCGCTCCTCGGGGGGTCCTGGCGCGGGGTGGCGGGGCGCCGGGGCGCGCAGCCCGGGACCAGGGGCGGCAGCAGCAGCGACGTGAGCGCCGCGGCGCTCGGCTCCTCGTGCGGAGCCAGGGCGGACAGCGAGGGCAGGCGGGGCGCGGCGCTCCTGCGGCCCCCGGAGGGCTGCCACCACCCGCCGCCGTCCCCCGACACCCCCGCGCCCCCAGTACCCGTGGCGCCCGGGACCGCGCGGAGCTCGGACTGAATCAGGCGCGACAGCAGCGGGGCCCTCCGGCGGCAGTCGGCCTCGTCCAGGGACCCCTTGTGCGCCCCCTGCTGGTCCCTGGACTTGGGGCGACGCCTGGTCATGTCTGTCCCTGCACCCAGGTCAGGATGTCCCCTCTGCGGGTGCTGGCGTGGGCTGCCACGTGCGGTGGTGAGGGCATAAGACCAGCCCCCGGGCCATGGCACCCGCAGAGGCTCCGTGCCCGGGCTGCCACAGACCAGAGCTCCCCATCCTGTTTCCTTACCTGAGAAATGGCGAGGGAAAGAGTATCCACATTTCTTTCTTCTCTCTCTCTGTCTCTTTCCCTCTCTCCCTCCCTTCTTCCCTGCTTTCTTCCATTCTCTCTCTCCCTCCCTTCCTTCTTCCCTGCTTTCTTCCATTCTCTCTCTCCCTCCCTTCCTTCTTCCCTGCTTTCTTCCATTCTCTCTCTCTTCCTTCCTTCTCCCCTGCTTTCTTCCATTTTCTCTCTCCCTCCCTTCCTTCTTCTCTGCTTTCTTCCATTCTCTCTCTCTCTCTCTCTCTTTTTCTCTCGTGTTTGTTGAGGTTTAGAGCTGTGGTGGTGAAGTCAGCCAATGCGCAGACATTCTGAGAACAGTGCCAGGTGCCATGGATGCTCTCAACACTGGCCTGGCCACTATGATTTAAGCTGTTGGCTCAGCCCCACTACTCATTACCTTTGGAACCATGGACCAGCCACTTAGTTCACTTCTCTGTGCCCTCACCTGTAGAATAAGGTTAATGGAGCATTTTCTGCCGCCCTTCCCCCCCAGGGGGGTAAAAGCACTGTAGGGGAGTGGCAGTGGCTACTGTCCTTGGCACTTGTCTGGGAATTAGGAAACCCTGGGCCCAGCCTGGCTGGACCTCAGACCCTGGGTGGAAAACTTGCTGAAGACACAGATGGCCTAGACTGGGACATCTCAGAACCGAGTGGGGCCACAACAGGAAACTCCTTTTGGAGATGGGACCCTAAATGTGTCCCCAGTTTAGACCAGGGTCCCCAGTTCAGACCTTGGGGTCTGAGGTGACCTTGGCTTCCTCCCCACCACACCCACTCCCAGACTGCAGTCACCTCTGAGCCAGTTCCTGGTGTCACATTCAGCCTGTAGGGCCTTGTGGGGGGGACCAGTAAAGGTCCCCAGAGTTTGAAGCCCCCTAGGAGGTGGGCCGATTCCTGGGCAGGCCCATCTTCCTGGCCTGGTCTCTCAGCGGCCTCATACCCATTACCCCTGCTGCCACAGAGCCTTTTCAGAGTCATTGTGATCCGCCTCACACCCAAGGCTGTATGAGGAGCCACGGGCGCTGAGCCTGGGGGCAGCGGGCGGGGCTGTCCAGCTCAGGAAGCCATGGCTGCAGTCACAAGGGCTGGCCAAGTCCAGGTACATGATGCACAGGGCTCAGCTTCCCATAAGATCTCTGCGTGGCTGTGGAGGTCAAAAGAAGCCTATGACAGGCTGTGGGTGGTGCATCTGCAGGTTCAGAGAAATCAAGGTCGAGAGCTTCCTTATTTGCTGCTTGCTTTCATTCATTCTTTACATAGAGACAGTGAGACAGGGGCTGAGAAAGAGTGAGAGAGACCACAGCTCCAAGGTGTCCTTCAGTGTGGTGGGGACCAGGCTTGAACCTGGGTTTATATACATGACAAAGTGGAAATGATGACCAACAGTACATTAGTCAAGAGAGCTATTTTTCCAACCCCCATGATAGCTAATTTAAATGGAAAGAAATTTATTTTTACTTTATTTGTAACCTTTTTTTTAAGATGGCTAGATAGAAGACAGTAGACAGATAACCAAACAGCACTGAAGCTTTCCTCAGTGTGGTTGGGGCCAGGCTCAAACCTGGATCACAACACTGTCCTCATGAGCTATTTCACTGGCCCCATGCTCTGTTTCTTTCATGTTTATTTTATAATCATTATTTACTTATTGGATAGAGACAGTCAGAAATCTAGAGAGAAGAGGATGATTGGGAGGAAGAGAGACACCTGCAGCAATGCTTCACCACTCACAAAGCTTTCCCCCAGCAGGTGGGGACCCGGGGCTCGAACCTGGGTCCTTGCACATTGTAACGTGTGCTCAACCACCATCCAGCACCCCCTCCCCCGTGCTCTGTTTTGATGGCTGGTCAAGCCTCCCCTTTCTTAGGACTCTATACTAAAATAGACAGGCCCCATCTGTGACTCATAACTATGATGGGAGAGGGGATAGGTGGGGGGTGAATGGGGGGGTGGGAGTCAGGGAAGAACTTGAGCTGTGGAATTCCTATGGGAGATGAGAGTAGTTTGAACCAGTAATTTCCCCAATGTAGTCAAATTTCACACTCTGAAAACGGAAAAATGACTTTTCAATGCTAGCTGCAGGCTAGTTGCCTGCCTGAAGGAGGCAGCAGTGCTAATATGTCCCATTATCCCCTAACATTCCTCCAGCAGGGGCTAGACTGATAGCTAGATCTCCCTAGGGAGGTAAAATCCTGTGTAAACCAGGAGAAATAACATTCTTACATCAATTCTAAGACTGGGAATTTTCAAGTTTTAGTTACTGATTGATTGAGACAGAGAGAAATTGAAAGGGAAGTGGGGCTGAGGCGGGGAGGGAAAGGGAGAGGGAGGTACCTGCAGCCCTGCTTCACCACTCGTGAAGGTTCCCCAATGCAGGAGGGGCCAGGGACTTGAACCTAGGTCCTTGTGCATGGCAACATGTGTGCTCTTCCCCAGGTGTGGTGCCACTGCCCAGCCCAGGAGTTTTGAGTTTTTAAACAAATGTTTGTGGAGGGAGCCAGGTGGTGATGCAACTGACTGAGGACCCAGGCTCAAGCCCCCCCACCCCCACCTGCAGGGGGAAAGCTTTATGAGTGGTAAAGCAGTGCTGCTGGTGTCTCTCTGTCTCTCTCCTCTCCCTCCCTCTATCTCCCCCTTCCCTCTCCATTTCTGGTTGTGTCTATCGAATATATAAGATAATAAAAAATCATAAAAATATTTTTTAAAAAAATGGTTGTGGAGCCCCAGGCTAAACAGAAGACTGCTAAGGAGCCCTGTAGCTCTAGCTCTTCACACACTGAGCAACTACTATGTGCGAAAATGCAAATTCAGAGACATAGGAGGCTTGGTGGTTAGGGAGCCACCAACCCTGGGGAGGTCTTGGTGCTCTTGTGTGGGGAAGAGACTTTCTTTTCAATTGAAGGCAGGGTTGGGGGAAGGTAGAAGGCAGATTTTGAGGTATGCCTAAAATAGCTGGAACCAGAGCTGCCCCTAAGGAGGGTTGGAGACATTCTTCAGCGACTGGGTTTCTACCTGCTTCTCTTTGATATGTGAAAAATGAAGATTGAGAGAGGGGGCCTGTAAAACTGGCAGTTGGTAAACAAAGTCACGACACCTGGGGGTTACTGGAAGACGGAGACTTTATTTCTGGCGCTCCAAACCCCAATCGGCTAATGCCAAAAAGCTTCCGGGCCCCCATATACCGTAAGATTTCCCTTTTGTAGGAGTTGGGCTTTAGTGCTTTGGGTTAAGTGCACGTGGAGCAAAGCACAAGGACCGGTGTAAGGACCCTGGTTCAAGCCCCTGGCTCCTCACCTGCAGGGGAGTCACTTCACAGGCGGTGAAGCAGGTCTACAGGTGTCTATCTTTCTCTCCCCCTCTCTGTCTTCCCCTCCTCTCTCCATTTCTCTCTGTCCTATCTAACAATGACAACATCAATAACAACAACAACTATAAGAATGAAAAACAACAAGGGCAACAAAAGGGAAAATAAATATTTAAAATTTTTTTTAAAGAATCAAGATTTCCCTTTTATAATAAAGAAAAACTAACTATGCACACAGAACTATGCACACAAGGACTAAGAGATGGGCAGAGGTCATAAAGGTTAAAGGCTGTCAGGACTTTTACAAACACCAGAAGCTGGCTTTAAAGCTGCCAGGGCAGGAGTCGGGTGGTAGGTAGTGCAGCGGTTTAAGCACAGGTGGCACAAAGCGCAAGAACCGGCATAAGGATCTGGGTTCAAGCCCATGGCTCCCCACCTGCAGGGGAGTTGCTTCACAGGCAGTGAAGCAGGTCTGCAGGTGTCTATCTTTCTCTCCCCCTCTCTGTCTTCTCCTCCTCTCTCCATTTCTCTCTGTCCTATCCAACAACGTCGACATCAATATCAACTACAATAATAAAACAAGGGTAACAAAAGGGAATAAATAAATATTTTAAAAAATCTGCTAGGGCTTTACAAACACCAGAAGGAAGAAGGGGTTGGGTTAGGATTTATGGGTGGCCTGGAGGAGCCTGGTACAGTTGCCACTGGTTTTAATATACCCTACTTCAGGCCTAGTGTGGCCCAGGAAGTTGTCCTGTGGATAAAGTGTCGGACTGTCAAGCATGAGATCCTGAGTTCAATCCCCTGCATTTCATATGCCAAAGTGATGTTCTTGTTTCTCTTTCTTCTCTCTCTCTCTTTTTAAGATTTTATTTATTTTATTAATGAGAAAGATAAGAGGAGAAAGAGAAAGAACCAGACATCACTCTGGTACATGTGCTGCCAGGGATTGAACTCAAGACCTCATGAATGAGAGTACAGTCCTTTTTCCATTGTGCTACCTCTCTGTTTCTCTGCCCCTTTCATGAATAAATAAATCTTAAAAAATAAAAATAAGCAAATAAATGAAAGGGGCCTAGGACTGGGGGAACTGAGTCTGAACTGGTAGGCCAGATAGACAAGAGTTGGGGACTTATCTGCAGTAGACAGTGCCCCCCCATCTTTCACTTCAAAACATATACACACATGTGATGCATATTGTAGGTCCTGTGAAAAACCCGGAAGAAGACACTCCCTCTAAGGCCAGCTAACTGGGAAGGTAGCTCAACAGATAAGAGTACAGGGCTTACAAGCACAATGCCCTGAGTTCAATCCCTTGCTCCATGTGAAATGTGCTTTCATTTCTTTCCCCTGCTCTGTCATTAAATATATACATCTTAAAAAACAGCAAGAATGCCACAAGAAAATGAATTTTGGAACAAAGAGGCTATAAAAATTAACCACTGTGGCAGCTTTCATATTGTGAGAACTTGTACTAATTCCCTGCGAGCTCCTGGCTAGAGGTTCGAGCTCACAAATGCAACTCTTAGGGTGTTTCCCAACATCCTGCTAGATGGGGGTTGGGGGCTTGAATCCAGGCCCTTCTGCATAGTAATGCATGTGCTCTACTGGGTTAACCACCTATCCAGCCCTTTGGTTATTACTTTTTCAAATTTAGTTCACATAAAAGAGTTTCAGAGGAGACTGGGTACATTCAGAGTGTTATGTCCATAGACTGAAGTAGAAAGGAGTGAGAAAGAGGGAGAGGGAGAGAGAGGGAAGGGATGAGAAAGAGAGAGAGAGATTAGATCACCACTCTGGTACACAAGGTGGGATTAAATTCGGAGCCCCCAGCATGCAAATCCTGAGCTCTGCCAATTGAGTGATTTCCCCAGCCCCTATGACGACTATTTTAATTTTATTTAGATTTATTATATTTACAAAGATAGAGAGAGAACACCACTCAGGACCTCATGATTGAGAGTTACACACTTATCCACTGCAGCATTTCCTAGGCCATTGTTATGGTGCTGGAGGATGGCACCCAGGGCTTCATGTAGTCAAGGCATGTGTTCTGCTGCAGAGCTAGATCCCTGACCAAACCTGTCTTTATTTTTATAATCAGTATATTATTTTAAGATGCCCCCCCCACCTTTGTTCCCAGTGGAAAGTCCACAGAACACTTGTTTTTATCTTTTATTTTTTTGAAAAACTATTTTACTGTGGTCCAGGAAGTGGTGTAAAGGATAAAGCATTGGACTCTCAGCATAAAGTCCAGAGTTCAATCCCCCAGCAGCACATGTACCAGAGTGATGTCTGGTTCTTTCTCTCCTCCTATCTTTCTCATTAATAAATAAAAACAATTTTTTAAAGATGCTAGTCTCATAATTAGATGTATATGCATAAAATTATTATTTATTTACATTACCGGAGCACTGCTCAGCACTGGCTTATGGTGGTGCAGGGGACAGAACCTGGGAGTTTGTAGCTTCAGGCATGAGAGGCTCTTTCCATAGCCATTATGCTATCTACCCCTACCCAGAACCTTCATTTTTTTAAGAGTACAGCCTTGCAGCCTCCAATGAGCGTTTGCGTGTGCTGGGGATGGGGAGAGAATTCCCAACCTGCAGCTCCTTGGGCTTCTTGATGGCGAGAAGATCCCTTGCAGATACACAAGTCAATTTAGAGTTAGAACCCAGGGGGCGGGGCCAATCTCGTGGGCGGGATCGGAATGGTCCCACCCCGGAAGTGACGCGGGCAGACAAAGGCAACGCGCGCTGCGCCGAGTCGCTTCTGACAGTAGCGGGACCGAGTCGGTTGTGTGGTTGTGGGGGTCTTTGCCGCTACCGGGCCGCCCTTCTTCTTCTCAGTTCTGCCCTCCCAGATTCCAGGAGTCCACGCCAGGGGTGAGCAGAGCGGGGCGGAGCGGGTGAGGGCGGCAGCCGCCGGGAGAGGGAGGCCCTGACCCCAACTGCCACTTCGCCGGGAGGCCCCGCGTGTCACGTGACCGGCGGGCCCACGTGCGCGCACTTCGGGGTCTCGGGGCCGGACCGGAGCCGGGGTGGGGGCAGCCCGGCCGCGGCCCCCGAAGCCTGGGCACTGCACGGCCCCACCGGGCCCCGGGCGGAGGCCCTTGCCACTTCCCAGCCTCAGTTTCCCTGGCGAGAGACAGGCGTGAGGAGTGCGCCCGCGGCGGGGGCGGGGGGTGCATGAAATGTCCGGCTCAGCGCCGGGAACAGGCCGTGTCCCCTGCCCACGAGTCAGCATTTGCCACTCTGAGCCCCGACACAGGTGCTGCCTTAAGCCCTTGGAGCCAAGGTCAGCCTGCTTGGACGGAGGCGGCCATATCGGGCAGTTCAGGCTTTGCTGCCCATCTCTTGTGCCATCTCTTGGGGGCCCTGATTTCTCTGCAATAAGGAATAGAAACAACTGGTGTCAGAGGCCCCTGGGGGCTGTGGGAAGGGCAGCAGATGGTCTACATTTCAAGCATGGTCACCCCCAGCTCTCCGAGGTGAGCCCGGGAGAACCAGGATCTGGACTGGGGTCACATCTATTCATAAATTCCCTGCGTAGCCTGTTCCGGGCCCCAGTAAGGCTGGGAGGACAGCTAAGTGGACGCGTGGCTCCCAGAGATGGGGTTCCTGCAGTGGTTCTGCGCTTGCTGGAAAGGCAGATTCACTCCCCTCCCAGCTGTAGAATTCCAGAGGTGTTACCAGCACTCTACAGGTTATATGGCGTTTCAGGGCATTTCTCTCATTTGATATTAATAGAGAGTTGGTGAGATTCTCATTTGACAGATTTCTTCAAGAGCTTGTGTATGCTTGACACTTTAGGGACTGGTGTATTTATTTATTTGTTTTTACTGGAGCACTGCACAGCTCTGGCTTGTGCTTCAGGGGAAGGGGGGGTTGAACCTGGGATTTTGGAGCCTGGAGCATGAGAATCTCATTGCATAACCATTCTGCTGCCCACCCCCACCCTTACATGCACATTTAAACATCTTGGCCTTGCTGGAAAGTCAGTATTGCTATCCCCACTGTATAGATGGAGAAATAGAAGCCCATGTTGGGTACCTGCATACAACCCAGGTTTGAACCCTGGCACACCACATGGGGAGTGCTAAAGTGGCACAGGAGAGAGGGGGGAGGCTTGAGTGCTGTAGTGTCTATCTATATCTCTCTCCGAATGAAAAAGTCAACCCAGAGTGGTGACATTGTGCATGTGTGAGTCCCCTTAGAACCCAAGAGAGAAAAAAAGGAAATTTAGCCTAAATGAGGATTAGTGGTATGTTTTCTAAAAATATTTATTCCCTTTTGTTGCCCTTGTTTTATTGTTGTAGTTGTTATTGTTGTTTAAAATAGCTCATTTTGTTCAAACTGTGTGTGTGACACTAGGGAGTGAACACAAGGCACAATGCTGCCACCAGATAGTCTCACTAGGTTAATTTTTCCACTCTATATTCGAGAGGAAGAGAGAGAGGAGGGGAGAGACACCACAGTACTGTGCCACCATCCACGGAACTTCCCTGGTGCCATCTATGGTGTTCACATGGTGCTGGCGCTCCAGCGAGGCACCTGTTATCATAAGCTGCATGCTCTATCAAGGCTCTCGCACCTCCTCTGCACTCATCAGAATGTACACAAAACCTGTAGTTCCTCACTGACACGAAGGGTTCAGCCATCTCCCTGTACCAGGGGTGGGAAACCTTGTCATATGGATGTTCATAGCATTCACAGGCCATACACAGTGACCAAATTAGAAATTAGCACTTAATGTGGCTATGAAAAAAGCTACACTTGCCTTGGCTGGGCCAGACCAAATGATTTCTGGCCCATGGGCCGGATGTTCCCCAGTCCCACCCTACACCCACTTCTGCCCACTCCCATCTGGGCTCTGGGGGCCCAAGTATAGACAGAGCCCCAGGAGTCACCTTTACTTAATGAACAAATGTCAGGGTTCAACTTGCCATTTCCCACTCTAGCTGTAGCTTCCCTGGCTTGTTCCCAGAGAATCCACCTGTAAGTGAAGTTCTTGTAAATTCACTCATTCAGGGGACCTTGACATTTAAAGGACTCACGGAAGGCTCTCAGTAAAGAATTATCCATAATGGCCTCCGTTGTTACCAGTTGGGACTTTGTTGGTAGAATTTTCTTTAAGATTTATTTTCACCCCCCCCCCACACACACATATATGAAGACATTTATTTTTGAGATAAGGGAGATAGCATAGTGGTTATGCAGATAGACTTCGTGCCTGATACACTAAGAGTCTCAGTCCCAGGCTCAATCCCTGGTACCCCCATAAGCCAGAACTGAGCAGTGCTCGGTTTAGAAAAAAGCAAGCAAGCAAACAGCAGGGCCGGGGATGCAGTTCACATGCTTCACATGCGTAAGGCCCAAGGTGTAATCCTCAGCACCAAAACAGAAAAGTAGAAAGATATATTCTGAAGGCAGCAAAACCTGGGGCATGGATCTGGGGTTTAGAAGAAGGTTCTTTGACCTGGCTGGTCAGGGAAGGAGACACCAGCTTGTCTGAGACTTAGCCAGCCAGGGGGAAGAGCAGGCAGCTGAGGGGCTATGCCAGGGCTCGGACCATATGACCAAGGCAGTGGGTCCCTTCTTTATGTAGCAGGCAGGCTCGTGTGGGACTGACTTAGCCACCACTATTTTGACCAATGAAGGGGGTCACTGCAGAGCACGAATGGATGCTGCCTCTTGACCTGTCTTTGTGTGGCCCTGCCATGCCCTCTGTCTGCTCAGCTCCCGTGCCCATGGCATCTTGGTTCTTTTACTGTAGCCTCAGTCTGCACAGTCTAGGCCAGTCTGCCAAACCTAACTCACCCCCACCTCCAACTGGCCACCTGTCTTTGGGTGGCATGCATGTGCTGCCACCATTCTTCTGTCCACACCCTCCCCTCCCTAGCATTCTGGACCCCGCCCAAAGCATTCCTGCCTTTCAGGACCTAGCCACATGTCATTCACAAGGATTCCTCAACACTCTGAATAAAATTATTAACACAGGGGTGAGGGGAGAGAACCAAAGTGTCACTCGGGCACACATGTAGTGCCAGGAATCAAACTTGGGACGTCATGGTATTAATCAAACACTTTATCTAATTTATTTATTTAATTGCCACAGAGTTATTGCTGGGGCTTGGTGTCTGCAGGATGAATCCACAACCCCCCCCCCCCTTTTCCTTCTTTATTTGATAGGACGGAGGGAAAAATTGAGAGAGAGCTAGAGAGGGAAAGAGACAGACACACCTGCAGTACTTGCTTCACCACTACAGTTAGGGAGTGAGGGCTCGAACCTGGTTAACGTGTGTGCTTGACCAGGTGTGCCACCACCTGGCTCCCAGTTGAACACTATCCACTGCATGACCTTCTGGGCGCTTGTTCTGATAGCGGCTCCTGTCAGTGTCCGCTCACTTGCTGGTAGCCTCTTAGACACTGCTGGGCTAGCTTCGCAGGCGGGAGAGAGACAACCAGGGACTCACGGGGTGCCAGATGCTGGGATAGCCTGAGAGTGCTTCTTACTGAGCACGTGCTCTCTGGGTTGGAGAGAACTCGACTGGAGCCAACTTAGGCTGCTGTGTGGGAGAGGGATCAGGAACTCGTGTCGGGCTAGCTTTGCAGGAGAGAGACTCTGGGACTCGTGGAACCGGAAGGCAATCCAATGTGTGTTTAATCAGAAAAGAAGATTCTTTTATACATCCCAAGAAGGAAGTGGTAGGGTGTGACTAGGAGAGGGGGCGGAGCGAAAAGAGAGTGCAAACCAGTGGGATTAAACCAGTGCCTTTGTAGGCAGGGCAGGTCTCAGGTAAAACAGCAATTATGTAAATAGACCACAGCATTAAGCAATGGAGCAGGGGAAACTGGCGAACTGCCCAACAAGACACATCTCACCTCACTCCCTGCTTTCCCTGCTGCTGTCAGGTGACATCTGAGCTACTAAATGACAGCTCTATCTTGAGTTGCAAGGACTCTGCCCCTTCTTCCTGGAGCTGTGGCCTTGCTGCTTCCCACACTCCCTCGCCCATAGTTTCTGCCAGTGTGTCACTCCCCTGCAGAGGCTCTCCTAGACCCCCTAGCAAGGTGAGGTCCCCCTGCCCCGGGGCTGCACTTCCCTAGCCCCAACATGGTACTCACTGTATCCACAGCCAGCCATCGTCTGTCTGCCTCTCTCCCACCCCTTCACCCCTGGTCCACAGCAGTGTCCTGTATAGTCTACTATAAGGGAGCCTGCTTCTCTGCTCATACGAGTGATGAAGGAATTGAGGACTCCTGGCTGGCAGGCAGGTACACATGCACCCCAGGAGTCAGCCAGCATGCCCACTCCAGGAGGCTGGCTCCTGCCTGCCTTCTTTCTCAATATTTATTTCATTTCTTTACCAGAGCACTGCTCAGCTCTGGTGTATGGTGTGTTATAGGGGGCTTGAGCATGGGATTTGTAGCCTCAGGCATGAGAGTCTGTTCCTATAACTACTATGCTATTTCCCCCTCCTCCCACTTCCTTCCCCCTTCTCTTTAGAGTGAATTCCGGTGTTCCAGAGCCTGGGGTCAGAAGTTACAGTCAGGTGAAGGTAGCTTTGCAAAAGGCCTTTGCGTGCCGGGGCTAGGAAGCACTGTATCCAGAGGGCAGGAGCAGATTTGGGTTCTCTGGACATACTTCTGTCAGCCTGTGAAACCGCCGATACCCTGACCTGCTTGATTTGCTCCATCTCATTCAGGAAACGCTGCTGCTGAGTTCAGGTTTGGTGCCAGCATGACGAGTGAGGTGATCGAAGATGAGAAGCAGTTCTATTCGAAGGCCAAGACCTACTGGAAGGAGGTCCCTCCCACGGTGGACGGCATGCTAGGGGGGTATGGCCACATCTCCAGCATCGACATCAGCAGCTCCCGGAAGTTCCTGCAGAGGTTTTTGAGGGTAGGCAGGTCTGGTGTGCTCTCCAGGAGGAGAGATGGCGGCACTGTGGACCTGTCTGGTCTGCATGGGGTGCGCCTCTTGCCTGTGCCACTACAGGGTCTTCACTAGACATCTGTGGCGACTGCCCCCAGGCCCTGCAGCGTGGAGCAGGGGGCTGAGTTTTGAATGTGACCTTGTGGTTAGCAGGCGGGAGCTGGCCAGTAGGACAGGACAGTCCCGTGCTGGTATGGGGCCGTCTCCTGTTAGCTTGCTCAGCTGTGGTTGTGGGTACTTGAACCATGGGTGGTGGCCATTCTGCCAGAGCAGACACCCACGTCCCTGGCCCTCTTGTGCAACAGGCTGGTAGTTCTGAGGCTAGAGAACACCACTGACACACAGCCCCCCCCCCCCATCCCATCTTTGGCAAAAACACATGAGGCTACTTCTTGTCCTGCTCTTGCTGGTATCTCTGGTCCACATCCACTTTCCCACACTGGTTAGAATTCCACGTTCACAAGGTCCCCTCTGCACGCTGTGGTGCTTATAGGGTCTCCAGAGCAGGGGATGAAGGCCCCTGTCTATGTTGTTAAATTCAAGGGGAAGGGAAGGTGACTTTTTATCTTGGAAATACGGGGCCCAGAGAATGTGCCCTGCCCACACCCACAGTTGCCCCTTAGTGCCAGCCACCCGTCTGTGCTCTTCTGACCTGAAGTATCCCGGGCTGGGAAGAATAGCCCTCTTGCAGTGACAGGGCTCCTCTGGCTTCTTCCTTCATTCCTTTTAATATTTATTAACGAGAGAGATCCAGAGCAGTGCTGAGAATCAAACAGACCTTGTGCCTGCTGTGTGAGCGCTCTACCCACTCCTGCCATCTCCTGCCTACCCACCCCTCTGGCTGCTGACCCTTCCTGACACTCAGCCCTCTCTGCTTTTCAGGAAGGCCCAAACAAGACAGGCACCTCCTGTGCCTTGGACTGTGGGGCAGGCATCGGCAGGATCACCAAGCGGCTGCTGCTGCCGCTTTTTAGCGTGGTGGACATGGTAGACGTGACGGAGGACTTTCTGGTCAAAGCCAAGACCTACCTGGGTGAGGATGGCAAGAGAGTGAGGAACTACTTCTGCTGTGGCCTCCAGGACTTCAGCCCCGAGCCCAGCTCCTACGATGTCATCTGGATCCAGTGGGTGATAGGTGAGCACGGCTGCCCTTCTCATGCTGCTCCTGCTCTCTCCAGACTGGGCTTCTGCCGCAGACAGAGCGGCAGCGAATCCTCGTGACCCTGCCCCCCCCCACCCCCCCAGGTAGGGCAGCCCCAGAGCTACTTGTCCTTAAGTGTTTTCTTTCAGCTTCACACTTGCCAGAACATTACTTTTGGGGGCATTCATTATTTTTTTTAAATATTATTTATTAGAAAGATAGGAAGAGAGATCCAGACATCACTCTGATACATGTGCTGGGGATTGAACTCAGGACTTCATGCTTGAGAGTCTAATGCCACCTCCCACACCACACAATTATTTTTGACCAAAGCACAGCTCTGCTCTGGCTTATGGTGGTGCCAGTGATGGGACCTAGGACCTGAGAGCCTCTGGCTGGTTTTGTGTAATCATTCTGGTAGCTCGTGGAAGTGAATTTCAAGTGAGCATTTTTAATAAGACTGCTGCCCCTGCTTTTGGGAGTGAGTGAGCCCCACTTTGAAGTCCTGACCCCACCTGGCCCAATAGCACTTCTAGACCAGCCAGCCACCTGCTCCAAGGCAGGCGGCACAGCTCTGCTGGCCACACCGGGTCTGGCCCAGCTTTATTGTGCCTAGAGCGTTGTCGTGGGTTATGGTGCATTCCTGATCCACCAAGGTGTATGTGTGATAGACACACCAACAGGGTGTCAGGCAGGCCTTGGCCACCACCCAGCTGCATGCTCATTTCAGATGGGCAACTCAGGCCAGCTGCTTACTGAACGGAGCAAGTTCCCCTCCTCTAGGCTGTCCAGAAAATACAGAAAGGGGCTTTCTGTGTCCAGCACCAAGTACTGGTTCAGGAAGGGTGGCTCGGAGACCTGTTGGCACATCCACATGGCACCTTAGTGACCACACACTGCCTCCTACAGGCCACCTGACAGATCAGCATCTGGCCGAGTTCCTGCAGCGCTGCCAGCAGGGCCTGAGCCCCAATGGCATCATCGTCATCAAGGACAACATGGCCCAGGAGGGTGTGATCCTGGACGATGTGGACAGCAGTGTGTGCCGGGACCTTGACGTGGTCCACAGGATCATCCGCAACGCGGGCCTCAGCCTCCTGGCCCAGGAGCGGCAGGAGAACCTTCCCGAGGAGATCTACCATGTCTACAGCCTGGCTATGAGATGAGCAGCAGCTGGGACTGACCCAGGGACCCACCTGACAGAGTGGGAGCTCCCAGTGCCCCAGTCAAGTGCAGGAGTGTGGCAGGGCCACTAAATAGACCACCTGCTGTCTGTCCACTACTGAAAAGGGAATGTGGGGCACTTCTGGATGGGACAGCAAGGTGCAGGGGCCCGTAGCACTGGCCCCTGGTGCTCCCTACACAGGATGTGCTCTGGAAACAGTCTCTGTGAATACCACCTGGCTGCCTTAAGGGGAGCAAACAGCCTTGAACTTGGCTGTTAGACTTTGCCTCTAATGGGAGGGGAGAGGAGCTGGGCTAGCTGCGCCCTCCTGGCTATTTATGTGGACTCTTGCTTTGTTGGGGGCTGGGGTGGGGTCCTGGTGTCCTTCATGTGATAGATGGGCCTGCAGCAAGGGGAGAGAAGCTGCACTCTTGGCTATACCTTCTGGCTCCTCCTTGGCAGACATTTTCAGTCCCAAATAAAAAGGTGTTAATCCTCTCCTGCCAGGGTTTGCCCATCTGGGGTGCTTTCCTCTACTGGGACAGAAGTGTCAGGCTGCTTGAAAACTGCACCGGCAAAGCTGTCTCTGTCTGCAGTGTGATCTTTGAGGAAACCAATTTAACCTATCAGCTGTCTCAGCTTAGTCCCCAAGGCCTTGACACAGCCAGTTACCAGCATGACCTGGAAACAACTTTGTGGGGAGCAGGCTTGGCACAGTGCAGTCCCGACAGCTTTATCAAGTGAACCTCTCACAAAACCGGGCATTCCAGAAAGAACTGTCCCCAGCCGTGCACTCGTGATTTCTGTTCCCAGGACCCCCAGGGGCTTGGCACCAGCAGAGCACAGCCTGTGTGGTGGTGGACAGGGCCATGGACAACTGCCCCGGAGCTGCGGAGCCAGCAGGCATCTTCAGCCTTCAACACCCACTTGCAAGAGCACTTGACTGGTCCCTGGCTTCCCCTCCACTATGTGCCCACACAGGAAGGGCCAGCTCTCTGCTGCTCTCAGGGTGGGACTAGGAGGTGGGGTTTGCTGCCCAGCAAATCCAGAGGGTAAAACTCATCCCCAGTCTACCTCCTGTCTCTTGTTCCGCTTGAGGGTATTGCTGGAGACAAGGGGGACTGTCTCCTAGGAATCATGCTCTCCTGCTGGGATGACTGGCTGCTGGCCCCCACCTGGCTGTCTTGGGGTCCAGTCTCATCCCCAACACACAGCTTCTGGCAGGTGGAGCCAGGGACTGAAGATTGC
This sequence comes from Erinaceus europaeus, assembly GCF_950295315.1. Lineage (NCBI taxonomy): Eukaryota > Metazoa > Chordata > Mammalia > Eulipotyphla > Erinaceidae > Erinaceus > Erinaceus europaeus. The sequence continues at coordinate 102,138,522 of NC_080171.1, forward strand.
AGAGAGTCCCTGAGGCAGCACCACAAGCTGGCTGAGCGCTCCAGACCCTTCTCCTGTCAGCCAGGCCCCCTCAGATGTCCTCTTCCAAAGCACTGCTGTGCTCACTGAGGAGGTACCACTTGAGCCTGTCGGGGAGAGGCAGGGCTTTGATCTTGGCATCCACAGGCCACGGCTGGAGGTACAAGCGGATGTACACACGGCACAGGTGCTTGAGGGGCCGAGGGTAGCTCTCCAGCTGCCGCAAGGAGCAGTGCAGGGCCTGGATCTTCGTTGCCAGGCTGCCCACGGGGTGGATGTCGAAGTTTGCGGGCAGCTGGAGCTTCTGGGAGTTAGTCACCATGAGGTCTAGAATGGTCTCCGCCTTGCGCAGCAGTTCCATGTGGCTCTCGTCTTCGGCACAGCCTGGGTGGGAACACAGCCTCTCAAAGATGATGTGGAAGCCGGACCAGCAGGATGGGCCATGGAGAGAACAGTTATAAGAGGCTCCAGACTCCAGCAGGAAGCGCAAGAGCGGGAAATGGAGCTTAAAGCTTTTGAGGCAGATGTGCGTGAGGGACTCATGGGCCGGGCACTCACTGGGGTTAGCCCCGTGGGCCAGCAGCAGCTGCGTCACTTGGAAGCAGAAGCGGTTGATCATCCGGGCTTCTTCTTTGTCCCCTCCCACTGTCTCCCCCAGCAGAAAGATGATGCAAGTGAACACGGTGTCCCCGTCTTTGGTGGTGGCCTTGACATCTGCACCTACAGGGGTGGGCAGGGAGAACAAAGTGGGAGTGGGCCTCGAACCCTCCCTCGCAAAGCCACAGGTTTCCAGGGTGGGGGCAGTGTGCAGAAAACAAGGTGCAACATGAGGCTTGGGATAGAGTCTTACCTCCTTCTAGCAGCAGCCGGATGTTTTCAGTGTTGTGGATCTGCACTCCATCACTGCTAGCCAGGGCATGAAGCAGAGCCGTCTTTCCTGGGAGGAGAGAGTGAAAGTGAGTGGCTAGGACAACCCCAGAGGTCAGGGGCCACACGTCATCAGGATCTGAAGATGAGCTTTCAAAATGTCTGGTCTCCCCATTCTTTCCAGTCACACAAAACTAGGAGCAGAAGGGCCAGGAGAGGTCGGAGTGTTTGGACTGTCAAGATACTGACAGTGAAAGCTGGGCTGGGCTTCTCCCAACGGGAAGTAATACTGCCCCAGAGGCTGAATGCACATACCCTCTTTCTCCTACCCTGCAGGGCTTAGGGCCTATGGGTAACCCTGTGCACTCACTGGGCTTGCCTCACCCAGTCTGCCTGACTTGCTGCAGTCCTTGGTGCTCCGGGTTTCCTTCCCAAGGCACCTGTTTAGAGCTAGCTGGCTTTCTTACCATGTTTGTCGGCCGCATTGACAGCTGCTCCAAGCTCCAGGAGGCGCTGTAGGCAGGGCAGGCGCTCTGGCTCCTCACTGGCCAAATCCAAGGGGCTGCTCTCATGGATCTGACCAAGAACACAGGCTGAGTTGGACTGGGGATCTGTGAGACTGCTGACTACCCCCCACCCCTCTATCTCCCACAGAGCAGGTGACCAGCTCTTACCCGGTCCCTGCGATTAATGTCCGCTCCGTGGCGCACCAGCAGCTCCACCATGTCGGGCTGGTTTCGTAGGACAGCAATGTGTAGGGCCGTGTAGTAGGTGACCGGGTCTGGAAGTACACACAAGCCGTCAGTTTTGCCTTTGGGGGGCCTGACCTGTCCTCAGCAGGTGCTGCAGGGAAACCCGGGGACCTGGCAGACGGCATTAACCTACTTGGTCTTCGGACCCCTCTGTCCCAGGTTCAGGACCATCTGGAGTAGCAACTCCTCAGCCACCCTGCTCCTCAGCTGGCAGTTAAGGCCAAGTTCAAAAGCTGGGACTGCAGGAGGGTAACAGAACTCAGAAACTGGGAGTTGGACTGTAGTGCAGCAGGTTAAGCACAGGTGGTGCAAAGCGCAAGGACCAGCGTCAGGATCCTGGTTTGAGCCCTGGCTCCCCACTTGCAGGGGAGTCGCTTCACAAGTGGTGAAGCAGGTCTGCAGGTGTCTTTCTCTCCCCCTCTGCCTTCCCCTCCTCTCTCCATTTCTCTCTGTCCTATCCAACAATGATGACAACAATAATGACTACAACAATAAAACAACAAGAGCAACAAAAGGGAATAAATAAAATAAATATTAAAAAGATAGTAAAGTTATATAAAAAAAAAACTCAGAAACAGCCTGTCTCAGCGGGGGGTGGAGGGAGAGGCACTTGGTGGCACCCTGTGACAGCACAGTGACTCGTTGGGTCACAAGTCGGTCCTGCACTTCTGGCTCACCTGCCCTTCTTGAGAGGAAAATGGCTCATTGCCAGTCAATCACACCCAGTGTGCACAACCTAGATGCCAGCCTGGTCCCACCATGATTTATGCATGATGCAACACGAACAAAAACACAAGATGGCTCAGAGTAAGTGGCAGAAAATTACCTTCCTTAGCTCTGGGCAGAAAGCCAGCATGCTAATGGGAGCAAGCTGGGAGCTGGGCGTTTGCTCAATCAGTCACATGGCTGAAGCAGCAACAAACTCATTCTGGATCCAGAAGTGGTCAGAGCCACCTAAGGTCCACAGACAGGTGTAGTCCTGAGTCATCACCCATGAATTAAAGGCGGGAACTAGTTGCCCAGATCCTTTGGGCCTGGCTGTTTGCCCACAGCGTGTCCACACTCGGGCCATCCATCAACCCATCTACCCCTCCAGCTGACCTTCAAAGTTGAGGTTGGCTCCATTCTGCAGAAGGACATCAGCTGCCCGAGTCAGCCCCAGCTCAGCCATCTTCAGCAGGGCGTTGCTTACACCTTCCTGGTAAAAAGGCGAGTGTGCCTTTCCCTCTAGCAGCTCTGTAAGAACCAGGAGCCGGCTCTCCTCACTGGCAACATAACTAGGCCTGGAACAGGAGGAGAGAGAGAGAGACTGGTTTGAGGAGAGAGAAGATACCAGATATATAGCCTGCAGGTAAGTCTCAGTCTCCTGTAGTCATCACTCTGACACCCCTGCTCTCCCTCCCCACCAGGCAGAGACCCAGATCTGTGGGGAGGACTTCAACAGTCTATGGTGGGGAAGGCCTGTGAAATGGCTCTCTTGGACAGTGTGCTGCTTTGCCAGCTATGCAACCCAAGTTTGAGACAGGCCCCACTGAACGAAGCTTTGATGTTGCAGAATCTTACCTCTCTTTAAGGGGACACACACACACACACACACACACACACACACACACACACAGGTCAAGAGAGGGTTATCCACGTCTCATACTGGAGCAGACTCCCGGGGTCTGCAAAGAAAAGACAGGGCCTGTCAGTCTCTTCCAAGCTGCCCAGAAAAGCTACTCTCAGCCTAGGGGACAGAACCGTAGCCATCTGGGCAGAACATGTCAGCCCGGGGCCAGGGCAGGCAGCATCATCTTCCCTGCTCACACCTGGTCTCCCACAGGCCCTCCACACCCCAATCTCAGCCCACCATCACTGCCAGCTTTACCAAGAACTGCCCATCTTTCCTCCCCCAAAGCTCAGTCCAGGACCTTGCAGTCTGTTCACAGTGAGGCTTCTTTCCCCCCATGGATGCTGCTTGCTGAGCCTCCAGCTCAGTCTTACCCATCTGCACCCTTTTAACTGGCGGGATCAAGGCGTGATCCTCACTGCTGGGCGGGGTTCTGGCTCCTCTCTCCTAAAGACATGTCCCTTTGCATGGGCGATGCAAAGCCAACACTCTGGGACAGAGTCATGCAGTGTCTGGGGCTCCCGAAAGCCACGCAGTGCCCACCCCAGGACCGCCTGGACGTTAAGCAAACACCCTGCACTGCATGGTCAGAGCAAGTCTCAAAGCGAACGGGACTGATGTAGCGAAAAAAGAAGGCCCAAGTTTTCACCCAGGAGTTCCCAGAGACTCAATCACCACTGTGCTCCAAACGCCAACTGATCGCCCCAAACACCCCCCAAGCCCCCTTCCCTCTGCTCCGCCACAAACATACTAACTACACAGCTTCTCTCTGCAGCCTGGGCGTCACGAGGTCTCTAGCACACCTGCTCTCCCTCCCCCCAGGCTCTCGATCAGACTTATCTAGGCAAAATGCACACCCAGACAGACACACAGAAAGAGACACAGCCTCTGCGGGGCGTAGACTCAGGGCCTCGCAGGCGGCACAGCACAGGGGGGGCGCCCGCGGGGAGGGCCGGGGAGGAGGCCCGCCCACACCCCGCCCCGCCGGCCCGGAGCACCTCCCCACACGCGCGCACACACTTCTAAGGGCAGGCGGGACCCGTGCGGGAGAGCTCGCGCTAGAAGCCCCGCAGCCCCGACCCCGCCGCCACCGCCCTCCACGCCGGCCCGCCGGGTTACCCGTCCGGAGGCTCCTGCCGCTCGGGGTCCGGGATGCCCAGGGAGCCCAGAATGGCATCCACCAGAGGCTGGTACTCGAAGATGATCCTCCGAAAGCCGTGCAGGAAGGGCATCGCGGTGGCGCCCAGACGCGGTAGGGGCCGCTCTTCCCGTGGAGATCAAGACGCCGACGCGAGCGCTCCGGCCGCCTCGGGCCAGCCGCCACCTGCAGCCTCAGTCCCTGCTCCCGGCCCGTCCAGTGCACTACCCAAAACAGTTCCGCACCGGAAGTCGCACTGGCGCCGGAAACGACTCTCCGCGCCGGCGACGGCGAGCGAGTGGTGAAGGCGCCCCCTGCCGGCCGGGAGGACCCTGATCCCCAGCGTATTCGGGGCGACTGCAGGCGAGCGGAGGAGCCGGCCGGATTCCCCAGCCTCCTCCCGGCCCTGCGGGGCCTGTCGCGGCGCCACCCTGCGATCCCGCCCGCGGCCGCTGGGCTCCGTCTGCGCTCCGGCCGCGCTCCGGCCGCGGTTCTTCCTGGCTGCCGCCGGCTCTGCTCAGCGCTGCGCTGCGCTGTGCTCCCGGGAGCCCGGGGCTGCTGGCCACCTCCGCTCCGCGCATTCCAGCTGCTCCCGCCAGTTAAGCGGAGTAACTGTCCCCGCCCGGGATCCCGGGTCCACAGCTTGGTCGGAGCCGGTGGTAGTGGAGTCGCGGGAAGGAGCCAAAACCCCGGGGCCCGTCAGGTGTTCAGGCATCTTAGAATCTATGCAGTGACGCTCTGGTGTCTCCGCCTTCTGGGAAGTCTGCTTTGAAGAAATGTGCTGCTCACACATTTACTTATTATCTTAAACATTTTGATTTATTTAATTTATTTATTACCAGAGCATAGCTCAGCTCTGACGTATGGTGGTAGTGGCAGTGTTTGAACCTAGGACGTTGAAGCCTTCGGCGTCATTATGCTATCTCCATCACCCTAAAAATTGATAGATATAATTTTTTAGATTTGGAAAGCGAGCCAGAGCATCACTTCCACATATCCCGTGACAAGGACCAAACTTCCACTACCTTATTCCTTTCTTTTCTTCTACCTGAGCACTGATAAGCTCTGGTTTATGGTGTTGCGGGGGGTGGTGGTGGAATATGGCATTTTGGAGCCTCAGGCATGAGAGTCTCTTTGCACAACCATTATGCTGTCTCCCCCACCCTAACTACCTTCTTCTTGCAAATACTACATTCAGTACTCAGTCATTTCCCCAGATGCTAGAGGCACATTTAAATTCGACCTCATGTGCCTTGTGGTTGAACACGTAAAAATAGAGTAATGTGCTGTTAGGGAGGTGGCACAGTGAATAAAGCACGAGACTCTCAAGTAAAAGGTCCCAAGTTCGATCTCCAACTGTGTATATATGCCAGAGTGATGCTCTGGTTCTCTTTCTCTCTAATAAAATACATACATACATACATACATACATACATACATACATACATACATACATTTTTAAATATACCAAGACTTCCCTACCAAGGAAAATAGACTCCTGAAGAAAACAGTTGAAATTTCACCCAGGATCAGCTGTGGGGACTCAGCAGGTCCAGACAATGGCCCATTATTACTATTGTTTGTTTTTATTTTTATTTTTTTACTTGATAGAACAAAGAGAGATTGAAAGGACGGGAGAAGACAGAGAGACACCTGCAGTCCTGCTTCACCACTCATGAAGCTTCTTTATGCAGGTGGCAACTGGGATCTTGAACCTGAGTCCTTGTACATGGTAATAGTTGCATTTCACCAGGTTTGCTACCACCCAGTCCTATGATTGTTGTTAATAATAATGTTATTGTTAATAATAAATTTTCAAAGTTGTTGTAAATGACAAGCTGTTGAACCCCACACTGAGGACTGTTTTAAGGGCCCACACTCAGTCCCTCACTTGATCCTAAGGTCCTAAATGAGGCTTCACAGACCTTTCCACATGTGATCCAGGTCAGTGGCGCCTGGAGGGCCCTGACTTATCCGGGGCCCACTGGGAGTGACTGGAGAAGACTAGACTAGGGCAAGGCCGATTTAGGGAGGGGGAGGCACACTTAAAAGATTTAAAAAATATATTTATTTCCTTTCTGTTGCCCTTGTTTTTTTTATTGTTGTTGTAGTTATTATTGTTGATGTCGTCGTTGTTGGATAGGACAGAGAGAAATGAGAGTGGAGGGGGAGAGAAAGACGCCTACAGACCTGCATCACCACTTGTGAGGTGACTCCCCTGCAGGTGGGGAGCTGGGGGCTCAAACCAACATCCTTATGGTGGTCCTTGCACTTTACGCCACGTGCGCTTAACCCACTGCACTACTGCCCTGCTCCCTAAAGACTTTTTTTTTCATTTTTTTTTATTATCTTTATTTGTTGGATAGAGACAGTCAGAAATCAAGAGGAAGGGAAAGATAGGGAAAGAGACAAAGAGACACCTGCAACCCTGCTTTACCACTTGCAAAGCTTTCCCCCTGCAGGTGGGGACCGGGGGCTTGAACCTTGAGCATTGCAACATGTGCACTCAACTAGGTGTACCACCACCTGTTTTTTTTTTTTTTAAAGATTTTATTTATCAATGAGAAAGATAACGGGAGAGAACAAACGAGAGCATCACTCTGATACATGCACTGCCAGGGATTGAACTCAGGACTTCATGCTTGAGAGTCTGATGCTTTATTCACTGCTCCACCTCCCAAACCACTCCATTGATTTCCTATGACAGCAATAAGAGAACACCACAATTTGGGGCTTTTAAACAACAGCAATTTTTTCTCCTCCTAGTTTGGGGACCAGAAGTTGAAAGTAAGGTGTTGGCTGAGTCACACTCCCCACAAAGGTGCCAGCAAATAATCCTTTGTTACCTGCGACTTCTGGCCGCCATGGCCCATGGCTGCTCCAGCATCTGCCTCCCTCTGTCTTCATGTGGCCTCCTCCCCTGTGTCTGTGTTTTTGTCTTTCATCTCCCTGTGCTTCTTTATTTTATGAAAGCAAGAGAGAAGGGTCAGAACGTCTCTCCAGCACACATGGGGGGGGGGGGGAGTGGTCAAACCTAGGTCCTCATTGATGCCAGACATGTACTCTAGCCACTGAGTCACTCCCTGGCAGCTCCCCGTGCTTATGTGCTTGCTTGCTTGCTTGCTTTAAAGATGTCTATGCATTTATTTATGAGAGAACCAGAGCATCACTCTGGCACATGCGGTGCCGGGGAGATGCTTTCTGAATGATGGCAGTCACTGAATTCTAGGCCTGCCCTCACCCAGATAGCTTCCTCTTAACTCAGTTTTTGTTGCAAGGCCCCTCCCCCTTTTAATATGTATTTCTTTAATTGGCGAGGACAGAGAGGAAAATTGAGAGGTGAAGAAGAGGTAGAGAGAGGTAGCCCTGCTTCACCACTCATGAAGTTTTCTCCCTGCAGGTGAGGGCTGGGGGGTTTGAGCCTGGGCCCTTGCATGCTAGCATGTGTGCTCAGCAGGGTTCACCACCTCCCATCCCACAAGACCTGTTTCTCTAAATGGGGTCATCACAGGTTCTAGAGACTGGGGGTTGGAATACCTCTCTCCCTCTCCCTCTCCCTCTCTCTCTCTCTCTCTCTCTCTCTGCCTCTAGGGTTATTGCTGGGGCTCAGTGCCTGCACTTTGAATCCACTGCTCCTGGAGGCCATTTTTCCCATTTTGTTACCATTGTTGTCATTATTATTGTTATCATTGCTGATGTTGTTGTTGGATAGGGCAGAGAGAAATCGAGAGAGGAGGGGAAGCAAAGGGGGAGAGAAAGATAGACACCTGCAGACCTGCTTCACCACCTGAAGAGACCCCCCCTGCATGTGGGGAGCCAGGAGCTTGAACTGGGATCCTTAAGCCAGTCCTTGTGCTTTGTGCCATGTGCACTTGACCCGCTGCGCTACTGCCTGGTCCCCTGAACATATCTCTTTGTGAAGGACACAAAGCTGCTGTCATAGATGGGCCTAGGTGTGAGCTGCTGCTCTCTGGGCTTGAGTTTCCCAAAGGTCCTCTAACTCTGATAGTCTTAGAGCCTATGAAGAGCTTTGCCAGGGCCAGGGAGACAGCAGTATGGTTCTGCAAAAGACTTTCATGCCTGAGACTCTGAATTCCCAGGTTCAATCTCCAGCGCCACCATAAACCAGAACTGAGCAGTGCTCTGCCCCCCCATCTCTTTTTCATTAAAATAAATAAAATATTTTTTAAAAACTTTACCAAAAAGAACTCAATATTGGCCTTGTGACCATTATAGTTGTTAAATAGACCAGTATAGTTGTTAGAGTGAGTTAGCATTACAGAAGGGGATTGAACTCAGGGTTTTACCTGTGAGAATTATGTGCTTTACCACTGAGCAGATGCACACTGCACTCAGCTAGACACACTAATCTCAGTAAATCCTCTGCAGTAGATGATGGTTCTGTACCATTTTTTCACACCAGGAAAATGAGACTCAGAGAGGTCTGGGAGGGCCAGGGAGATGCATAATGGTTGTGCAAGAAGACACTCATGCCTGAGGCTCTGAAGTCCCAGGTTCAATTCCTAGCACCACCATAAGCCAGAATTGAGCAGTGCTCTGGTCTCGGGGTATCCATCCTTCTCTCTGTGTCTCTGTCTCTGTCTCTCCCCCCATATCTCTCATTAAGATAAAACAAAATATATATATTTTTAAATTTTTTTAAATATTTATTTTATTTATTCCCTTTTGTTGCCCTTGTTGTTTTATTGTTGTAGCTATTATTGTTGTTGTCGTTGTTGGATAGGACAGAGAGAAATGGAGAGAGGAGGGGAAGACAGAGAGGAGGAGAGAAAGATAGACACCTGCAGACCTGCTTCACCGCCTGTGAAGCGACTCCCCTGCAGGTGGGGAGCCGGGGTTCGAACCGGGATCCTTATGCTGGTCCTTGTGCTTTGCGCCACCTGCGCTTAACCCACTGCGCTACAGCCCGACTCCCAACAAAATATATTTTTAAAAAAAGAGACAAGAGAGAGAGAGAGGCCTGGAAGTTTTCACGATGCTGCACAGCTGCGCTGGAATGCCAGCCCAGGTCTGAGGACTCTTCTGTACATGAGACCTGGGCGGGGGGGCAAGAAGGTGGGGGGTCCTAGTGTCCTGCAGCGTCACTCCCCTGGGTCTTGGAGAGTCTGGCTGTGACCCTTGCTCTCCCACAGCCCTCGGACGCCACAGCTCAGCCGCCTGCCTGTCACCCAGGCTCCAGTCTTTAGAAAGCACCGTGCCCCTGACCTCCCCCCTGAGCAAGGGCAACCCGTTTCCTCCATCTGCTTCCCGTTAAGGTGTTACCTCTCAGAGCCTCCAACTTCAGCTCAAAACCTCCCCTTTCTGGCCACCACCTTTGCCTGCCTGGCTGGTCCAGCCAATTCCAGTCCCCCCCAAATCCAGGATCCCTCAGCAGACTGAGGGTAGTGGGGTCAAGCACCTGGTATTCTGCCCTAGTAGAGCCTGCTTCTTCCAATCCCCAGGAAAGTTTGGAGTCACCCTGACTATCCAGTGTATAGAGAGGAATAGCCTTAATATATAAAGAGCTGTTACAAGTCAACAAAAAGCAAAAACACTAATAGGAAAAATGGGCCAAGTAAATGGCAGACACATCACAAAGGATGAAAAACGATCAAGAAGTAGAAACAAAGAACACTCTCCAGATGTCCCAAACCAGCAGTATTAATAGCTGGCATGGGATTTAGGCATGATACATTCTGTCCTGTAGCAGTACAGTGCAGTGCAGCTAGTTAGAAAAGAGCAGATATATGTACTCAGTACTGTAAAATCCCACCTAGGAGGGAGGGAGAGAGAGTGTTTTCCTGGGGGCTGTAACCTGAACAAATTCTGTGTATGAGAGAGAGAGAGAGAGAACACAGAGGACTGCCCCACCATTTACTTGTATATGATTCCAGTACTCCTGGG